>NW_012149174.1:186774-188438 GCF_000956105.1 Propithecus coquereli
TTATACATAAATATTAAAAGCTGTATGTTTACAAAATCATACAAAAGAACACAGAAAAGACAAGAGACAAAAAGGTGAATCATCACTTTAGTCCAGTGGTTCTGAGACTCAGAAGAATAATAACAAGCTTCCTCTTTTGAACACTAAAGATTTAAAAAGAAAGAAAGTTGGCCCTGCCTTCTTCCCCGCCAACGCACAAAAAACATTGGCCTCTGATTAGAATGACTGTGAATTTGTGGCCAAAGACAAATCAGACTGAAGAATAATAAACCTTTCATCTACCTTCTAAAATGATTAACTCAAATAAAATTCAGGTCATCTAGGAGTCATAAGCTTTCTCTAAGTGGTAGAAAATCTTAAGAAATAAGAGCAAAAGTGTCAGGAGTTGAACTTTGTAGACACATTGAGGGAATCAAAATTTGTAATCAGAGGTCATTCGAGATTGACTTTTTTTAAGTAAGATGCATTTAAAAGTATAAGAAGCAAGGCCTGAAAGAATATACAACCAACACCATAGCAGAGGAGTTAGTATTTTGGAGAGGCGCTACATGATTAACAATTATTTTGTAATAGCATAGTCTCAAGCTATCTTGGTGGCTTTCACTATTGCATGGTCCAGAAAAAGCCTGGAATCCCGCAGAGTCCAGAAACACAAGCAATAGGGAATTCTAAATAAAAGCCAGTAACCTGGCGTTAGAGTAGACAAGATAAAGGTTCCTCAAGAACCACATGGAAAACTTGAAGACCCTTCTTCCACCAACCCTCGTTGCTCCCATATTCAAGTTCCCTTGCATGTCACTAAATAAATAGACTTAGTCAAAATATTTATCATCAAATTTTATTCAGTGGCTCTGATCCCTAACTGAGCATCACACGGGGACTAAATAAACTGACACACTCTATATGGCTCAAATTACTATGAAAGCATCATAAGGAAAGTTATGAATGATCAGATAGAAAAAAGTTTGTTTTTACCCAGCCTCTATATTTTACGGGCATCAGAACACATAAAATTGAAATCACATGAAAGCGGTTAAGCAACTCACAGCCCCAGAGTTCACCAAAATCTCTTCTCAGAAGGTAGCGTGATTGGACACCCTGCATGTGTCGCCAGGTAGCACACCATCATCCCACTCAGACACAGACCTCTAAAACATGAGCTCTGTCTGCTGGGCTCAGTGCACACAAACCAGGTCTCTATCTCTTCTGATGAGGGATTTTAATTGCACAGCTCTCTTTTCAGAGAGCTGAAGTTACCTCCCCCATGACAGAGGAGCAATCTGTCACCAGGCTGATCAACCACAGGCAACTCTTATGAAGACTGAATGACTCTTGATCCTTGGCAATAACTGCATTGATTCTCTTGTCTGACCAGCATAATGCAACATGCTTCCCACCTATACTCTTACTGTGGGGGTCAGCGTAAAGAGATAACAATTCTAACGCCCTCTTTTCTCTGTCATTATTATACACATATCATTCTCTTTTTCCTCTTGTCTGAACAAATTATTTCCTTTATTCTTCAATTGTTCTTCTATTTATTCAATTTTCATGTCATGATGTAAAAACTCTCGTGCTCCCACAGTCTTCACCAAATATTTGTTTCACCACTATGTCCTAAATGAATCCAGCTTCTCCACAGCTTCCGAACTTCTGAAGCCCAC
>NW_012149174.1:191753-199359 GCF_000956105.1 Propithecus coquereli
AGAGTACAATATGCTTATTGAGTGGAATCAAGCGAATGGTTGAACTGTATTGAATTTGATTTAGAAAGATTGTCCCCACCTGTAAGAGATTATGGAGGAAGAAGACTAAATCATAAAATGGCTGGGGTTTTCTTATGTCATAAATTTTTGCAGGCCATAAATCATTAACAAAATTTAATAACATTACTTGTGCTGGAATCCAAACCATAAACTTCTTTTATTTTTAACATATACCTAAACTAAAGGAATTCCCTCTCCCTCATCCCACAAAAAAGTTCTTAATGTATTAGTGGATCGAGTCTCTCTTACTTTTTAAAATTGTAAACTAAAATGAGAACCAACAATGATTCTTGAAAATCAACTTGAAATAATAATTGTCTTTTAGAATACCTCATTCTTCCTTAGCCCAGCAGTCCCCAACCTTTTTGGCACCAGGGAGTGGTTTCATGGAAGACAATTTTTCCATGGACCAGGGGACAGGGGACGGTTTGGGGATGATTCAAGCACATTACATTTATTGTGTACATTTATTGTGCAGTCAAACTTCTCTGCTAATGATAACCTATATTTGCAGCCGCTCCCCAGCACTAGCATCACTGCCTCAGCTCCACCTCAGATCATCAGGCATTAGATTCTCATAAGGAGCGTACAACCTAGATCCCTCATATGGGTATTTACCTTAGGGTTTGTACTTCTGTGACAATCTAATGATGCCACTGATCTGACAGGAGGCGGAGCTCAGGCAGTGACATTAGCAATGAGGGGCAGCTGTAAATACAGATGAAGCTTCACTCTTTGCCTGCCGTTCACCTCCTGCTGTGCGGCCCAGTTCCTAATAGGCCATGGACCAGTAGTAGTCCATGGTCCAGGGACTGGGAACCACGGCCTTACCCAACTGATAGATTTGTCATCTGGAGCAATACCACTACTGTATTAAAAAAGAAAATGTGTCTTCAATTTATATATATATGTGGGGACAGATGGTCAGAATCTTTTTTAACTTAGTGGACCATAAAATATAATAACTGAACTATACATAGAATTTCTTTGTCTTTTTCACCCAGTAGCAGAAAGGTTCGTGAGGAACAGATGTCCATTTCTCCTGATTAAAGTGAAAGACATTTTTGAACACTTTTTGCAGTGCATATAGTACAAAAATGTTTTAAGAATATAATATTGAATGTGCTTAAAGGAATTCTTCATCATCAACACTTGTATAGAACTAGACCTCTCCTCTAAATATGATCTATTTTCTATAATATAAATCCTGCGAAATAAACATGCCCAATGGTGTGATGTTCTCTTTTATCCACCCTTTACTTATAATTATTACCTAGTGTTTATAACCTGGAGAGCTTTTGAAATGCGAGTTAAGATCTTACTAAAGGGACTAGTTCTGCTATTTGAAATACTACTACTTCCTGATAAATAATATATTATTTTATCCCTCTGTATATTTGCTCCAGTATCATTCCCCTTCATCAGGATTATAATCCATTTTTCTGTCCTACAAACCCTCCCTTCTCCTAGTTTCACAGAGAGACAGTTCAGCAATTATACTTACCAACAGGGGTTTAAAATGGTCTTACTGCTTTGAGTCTAAGTCTGGAAGTGCCTGGCTCCCCAGAGACGTGGCCAGCTGATAGGTCCCCGGTTCTCCTGAGAGACAGCAAATCTGCTTACCTGGTCAATTTCTGCTTAGACTTTCTGTGCTGTTATGTTCTTCATGCTCCCCATGTAACTCTGAGGAGGGCTCTTTAAAGCTTAAGCTTTACTTCTTGGTGACTGATGCCTGTTCTTATGATATTTTAGATGGAATATTAGAAATAGCTGGTTCTGCATCTGACACTGCCACGATTTTTACTCCATGCTTTCAAAACTGGACCTTTGCCCTGTGTCCTTCCTGTTGAATCCCTTGTAGTTCTCAAAACCCAGCACAGAAATGATTTCTTTGTAAACCTCCTCTCCAGGATTGTCATGTCCATCCTGATTTTCACCTAAGGTTCCATATTCCTTCCAATTTTTCCTCACCTTAGAAAGAGGTCCCCTTCACTCCCAGGATGTCATGTGGCGGTAACTCTAACCTACTGCTGCGAGTCCACATTGACTGGAAAGAAATAAATGTCTTGCTTCAGATTATTTTTAAATTTGTGGTAATTTTAGAATTGTATTATTTTCTTGATTATCATGTGTGAATTTGATTTATTTTTAAGATACACAAATTGAGTAGTTAAAATTAAAAAAAATAAAAATAAAAAAAACTCCTTTGCCTCACTTACCTGGATATTTCAGTGTGTCCATGTATTTTTTTCCCCATGGGCATAATTATACATTTCAATTTTGTCATATTCTGACTTCTTACTACATATATAGACTGAGCCTATTGGAATGGTAGTTCAATCGATGCCTAACATTTAGATAGAGCTCTGTAAATATTTTCGTAAAGTAATGTGGCATATTTTCTTGAATCCAAGATCATATTGAATGTAAGATACCTAAAAAAAAGAAAAGAAACTAGCTCAAAGGACATGATTTATCCCTGTAAGGATGATAATCCCTGTAAGGAAGTATAATTATGATTTTATGCAAGATAATAATTACAGTTTGAAAATATGCTTTTTATACTCTGAGGCTTGTTTTGCTTTCAGCGTTCTGCAGTTATGCATAGCAACAGAGCAACACTGTTTTCATAACCCATGTTCTCAATCTGGACCTCCTTAGCATTCTTCAGACAGACAGAATAATGTCAAGGTAAAATCAAAGCTTTGGCTTAATTCTCATGACTACAAGTACTAACAGCTACATTATAACTTATTCATCTACCTTGAGAATGTTGAGTTTCTTTTGACATCAATTTTGCTACCATTCCAACTTCAGAAATGCAAAAATGTCAAAGAAAAACTTTACTGTTTTATATTAACAGAAATATATAAATGCATTTGTGGCTAAGTCTCCTACATATTAATGAACTTAAACTTTTTTTCCCTGAGTAAACAAGTTGCCTACATGCTTCTCAATACAATGTGCTCTTTTAGGAGCATCAAGACAGTAAAAGGGCAGGCAATGAAGCACATTCATTTTAAATACTACAAGGGATTCAGCACTTTATTCACTGTGTTTTATTATGCTTGTCATTTGTGTACTCAATGGTATCATTATTAAATCATATGGCGATCTCAGCCTCTGAGGCTGGTCACTTGCCTGGAATCAGTCTACTCTTTCTGCCCATCTTCCTCTATCCTCAGCGTTCTGAATCTTGCACTAGGCTCACTTTTGTGTTGGCTGGGATGAACTTATCTTATTCAGCCCATATCAAGTTCCCATTGCATAAAAATATATTAATATATAAGGTCTACACATGCAGTAATAAGTCAGAATTTAGCAAAATTAAAATGTGTAATTATGCCCCAGAAAAAAATACAGACACAATAAAATGTTAAGGTGAGTGGGAGCAAGGATATTTTTTAACTTTTCATTTTGTGTGTTTATTGGATGCCTTCAAAATAAGTCAAGTTCACACAAGATAATGTGATTCTAACAAAATGCCAGGAAGATTATTATTATTACTATTATTTTAGATAGAGAAGTTTGTTTTAAAGTCCATATATGGAAACATAAACATACTAGAATAGCTAGGAAAACCCTGACAAAAGACAAACAATGAGGGGCTATGCAGGAAATTAGTTATAAATGGCCCTAATACACATTAATGGATTCTCAACTGGACTAAAAATAAACATAAATTAAAACTACCCTGAGAGGCAATGCTTTACTTTTCGTATTGGCAAATGTTCAAAAACTTAACAATACACTTTGTTGGTGAGGCTGTAGGAAAATAGGCACTATGATACATAGGATTACAAAGTGGTGCAATTTATGGAGGAAAAATTGGCAGTAGCATCTAATTGCATTAGATAGCCATTTATCTTTGACCAAGAAATCCCACATCTAAAAATTTATGCTCAAAACAATCAGTGAAGAAAACTTACACAGTAGTGCCACCCACAAGTTGATACCATCCACAGTTGAAATGCACTGAGCTATGCTATCAAGCGACATAGCAACAGAAAAACAGAAGAGGGCCATAGACACAGTAGGACAGTTCTAGCAGTCCTGGGCCCACTTACCACATTGAAAAAGGGAGACAAATGAGTTCAACCATAGGTGTGGCCTTTTAACACAGTGAGCCATCCCACTCCACCCCACCAGACTAATTAAAGATTGACAAAACCATATTCTAAAGTCTAAACAGCCAGATTGTATTTCCCTCCTTAGAAAAGGGAAGATAGAAGTGAAAAAAGAGGCTGGCAAAATAGCAAAAGCTTTCTTTTCCTGCTGTCGATACTATATGTTTGTCCCTAATGTTACAAACACAAAACATTCTTTCTCCTCTTGCAAATATCAGTCCCAGCAGCTCTTCACCAATTATACTTCACAAAATTTTTTCTAACTCTAAAACCTAGCTGTATACTAAATCTAATGTTATATTTAATAGCATGTGATAATATACTGACCTTAATACTAAATATAATTGTCTATGAGGTAATTGCTTACATTCATTCTAAATAGGGCATCTTCCTTTTTGTGAAGTTCCATAATGTGCTACTCTCAATAAACACATACTGATCCACTATTAGCTTCCAGCTGTCTTGGAGTGCCAAGTGACAAATTTTTGACTTTTATTTTTGAAATAGTTACCTGAAATAAGATTCAGGATGTGTTAAGGGAACAGAGCATCCATCTTGTGTAATAGTTGGAACCTGGCTATTGGGCATTCAGAAGTCTGAGGTTAGAATTAGGAGCAGGTAGTTCAGTCCTGTGAACATGAGGTATAAAGCCATACTTCTTGCAGTGCATTAAAATGTCAGTCTCTGACGCTGATCACTTGCCATAGAATCAGTTCATTCATTCTGCCCATCTTTCTCCATCTTCAGGGTTCTGAATCTTGCACTAGGCTCACCGTTGTGCTCCTTGGATGCATTTATCTTGTTCATCCCTTATTGTTCTGCCAGGGTCAGAATTTTGATATTAACTCTCCTGCATTATCCCAGCAATTACTGGATCAATTGCTGGACCAACTTCTTGTCTAACTTTGAATCTGTTATTGAACATAGAAAACTGAATTAAATCCAATATAGTATTTGTATCTAGTGTGGGTTAAATAAAAGTTAATGTATTTGAATCAAACACATATCAGCTAAGCTTTGTGTGTGTGTGGTTTCTGCATCATCATGGCTTCCAGGAATATCTATTTTGCAGACAAAAATCATTTGGTCTTATTGTAAAAATGCATATCTTTACTAAAGTATTGGGAGAGCACCGTATTTCTTTCAACTGGACTGCAGCTGACTCCATGAGATGTACACACAATCATAGAGGTGGCAGTACCTTTATACAAACACAAGCAGAAATCCAAAATGAAATGGGAATCACAAAGGAAGAGATCTTTGCAGACAAACAATTCACTCACAGCAGGATTCATATTGGTTATATGACATTGGTCTATATCAAGCAGAGTTCCTGAAAATACTTTACACTCCAGCTATCTATCACACATGCCAATAGCCCAAGTCAAGGGAAAGGATAGGAAAGGAGCAAGGAGAAGGCTATTCCTAAAACAGCTCTTTATAAAGCCTTCATTCTTAAAGCATAGGCTATCTTCATAACAATATTTCTATAATGTTAATCATGCTTTGCTATGCTTTCTCAATTATCATGAAAGGGGGACAGATAGACTTTTCTTCTGATTGTTTTCTGAGATATCAGAAAAGATAAGAAATATATGAAAATATGAATATAGACTATAGACTAGTTCTTTTTAGCTTTTAATACTTATGCTGCTATCTTCTTCATACATCAAAGGCATCTATGCCATTTATGATTTTAAGTGCAGATATCAGAAAGATGAATGTCATCAGGCAGCTTAACTATATGGGAAAATGTGCAACTGGAAGCATGTTATTTCCAATTAAAAAAATAAGAGTTTAATTTTTGATATTTTTGTTTATATATCCTTAAAGCACTGTGTGAAACTATATATAAGGTAGAAATTACCTAGGCAATTGTGATCCCATGTGCATTTTTCTTTAAACTCAGCAGGACACACTTATAAAATGCATAGCTTTTGAAAGAAATCAATTACACCACAGGTCAAAACAAGTCTCTCAAATATAAGGATGATAGAATTTCTCACTCTAACGTAAATAACTAGTCATACACATGAATGCTAAATATGTAGAAAGTCCTAAATATCTGAGGTACCTCCTCCCTGCAGGTGACAGGGTGACACGGCCATTGTAGTTATTACATATACAGGACACATATTACCTACCCAATCAATACTTGATGATTAGCTACTGACTGTTGCTATTAAAAAAATTCTCTACTCTTGCCCCAAGACAAAGTTGTGGAATAATTTGGAGTAAATGTTATGTATTTTGGCAGAAATTATCTCGTATGAGTGGCTCTCAAACTCAGCTTCACTTTAAAGTCACCAAGCTTTAATCAGACCCTGGCATTAGCACCAAGGAAGCACCAAGGGGATTCCTATACAGTCATGTAACCTGTAACATCAGGGATATAATCTAAGAAATACATCCTTAGGTGATTTTAGCATTGTGAAAACATCACAGAGTGCACTTACACAAACCTAGATGGTATAGCCTACTACAACTAGGCTATATAGTATACCAGGCCTGTTGCTTGTAGGCTACAAACCTGTACAGCATGTTACCATACTGAATATTTTAGGTCATTGTAACACAACGGTGAGTATTTGTGTACCTAAACATAGAAAAGGTACAGTAAAAATTCAGTATAAAAGATGAAAAAATACGGTACATCTGTATAGGGCACTTACAACGAGTGGAGCTTATAGTACTTAAAATTGTTCTGGGTGAGTCAGTGAGTGGTGAGTGATATGTGAAGGCCTAGCACATTGCTGTGCACTACCGTTGACTTTATAAACACTGTACCTGCACGCTACATTAAATTTATAAAAAAAAAAGAAATTGTGCTATGAATTTATGATAACTAAGATGTCACCATGCCATACGAATGTTTTAGCTGTATTATAATCATAAGGGACCACCGTAGTGTGTGTGCAGTCTGTCCTTGACTGAAACATCGTCATGAGGTGCGTGAGGCAGTGGTTCAACCTTTAGTGTACAACAGTATCACCTGGAGGTAATTGTTAAAATACAGACTGTTGGGCCACAACTCAGAGTTTCTGATTCATTAGGTTTGGGGTAGGAACAAGCATTTGCATTTCTTACAAGTTCCTAAGTGATGCTGATGCTGCCAGTCTGGCAATCACTCTTTCCAACCGCTCTACAAAGCACTGTCTGAGCTGTGGTGAATATAAATACAAATCAACCAGGGATCGTGTTAAAGTCCAGATTTTGATACAGGAGTTTGAGGGAGGATAGGGCTCAAGATTTTGGATTTTTTTTCTTTTTATTTGGTTATTTCAAAATATTATGGGGGTAAAAATTTGGGGGGGAAAGATAGCATTCTTTTTGTGTGTAAGTACCTGTCAGTAACAAGTTTTTTTTTCTTTTTTTTTTTTAATTTAAATGTTTGTAGCTGCTATGTGAACAGTTGTTTT
>NW_012149174.1:199984-201442 GCF_000956105.1 Propithecus coquereli
ATCGGAAATGGAAATCACAAGCCCAATTCTAGGACTGTTCCTAAAGATTTGTCTCTAGTGAAATTAGGCCACTCTCTTAAAAATTGCTCAATGTGTTGGAGCTACTGTGTGAAAACAGCTGAAATTTAAGAGGGCATTTCATGTTCTGGTCTGTTAGAACATTTAAATACTTGGAAATAAAAAATATTTAGCTTTGAAGTTTTCAATACTGGAAAACTTTCGAGTCTAGGGTTTACAGCCAGAAGGCAGGGCTGCTCTGTGTTCCTTAAATTGGACTCTGTTTCCAACAAGGTTAATCTTCAGCTTTGGCTTCCATTTCTTCTGCATCATCATCTCCATCCACTTCTGCATTTTCTCTTTCAAGCCTCTCCAGCTGCCTTGCAAGTTCAGTCTCATCTGTATCTGTGACCACTTTGGGCTCCATTTGAACATTGAATACACCCCTCTTTTCCTCAATCTTTTCTTTGATAACAGCCATAGCTTGATTGAGGACAGAAAGGCCTTCTGTTCTCTCCAGGGTTGTTGTAGTCATCACATACCGAGGAGGAGCTCTATTAGATTAATCTTGATGGGCATGGTTTCCGTAGAACAATTCAAACCTGCTCTCAGGGCTTCTTTTACAGCATCAATGCCTTCATAACCATAACAAGCCACTTCAATATCTGCTCGAATTTTGACAGCCTGTGGGGTCAAACGACTATTAATATTGTTAATGAGTACTTCTCGTTCATCTTCATTCAAATCTAAACTATCCAAAATAGATGGGTCTGAGACTGCATGCTTAAATGCATCATAGGCACCATATCCATGTCTCCTGTACTTGTCATCAAAGACCCAGGCAGTCCTCTGGAATAGGCTTTCCAATTGCTCATCTTTGGTGTATTCTAACACCTCAGCAACATGACGAAGAATGCTATAAACAGTTTTGGATTTTGTGAATTTGTCTTCACATTTGATTGCTTCCTCTGGAGAAACTCTTCTTTTTGACAAATCAATATATCCTTTTTCTTTGTCCACCCTAATGACAACCACGCATTCATTTTCTGCCAATTGGAATGAGTTTGTTTATAGAACGGATACGCCTTCTGGACAATTCGCTAAGAAGAATCATGCCTTCGATGTTGTTGTACTCCAACAAGCTGACATAAGCCCCCATTTCAGCAATGGATCTTACATTTACCATCACTACATCTTCCACCTC
This sequence comes from Propithecus coquereli, assembly GCF_000956105.1. Classification (NCBI taxonomy): domain Eukaryota; kingdom Metazoa; phylum Chordata; class Mammalia; order Primates; family Indriidae; genus Propithecus; species Propithecus coquereli. Next base: position 201,186 of record NW_012149174.1, read on the forward strand.
AGGAAATTTGTGTTGATAAAATCTACAACCTAAACCTGGCATTCTGAGGTTTGTGTGCGAAACACGCGCTGAAGTCCCGCGTCGCGCTCTTCAACCGCTGAGATCAGATTTGATACACCCGAACCAGCCGCCGTCCTCTTCAGCGTGTGCTTCCTTAAAATGCAATTATATCATCATTATTTATTGCTTATTTGTTATTCCCATGGTGCAAGATATCTTGAAAAGGACTGTGTTTCAATATTAGGGTTTTCTACCCC
>NW_012149174.1:202722-205490 GCF_000956105.1 Propithecus coquereli
CTCAAAGTAACAGTAAATGCATCCCTTGGGATTTGGATGGTAGGGATATATTTTTTTTTTAAAGAGGAAAAGAGTTACCCTAACTTGCCCATTGGACATATGAGGAGGCTTTATGCTTAACAATTTTTTTAAAAAGTTATCAGTAACTTTGAACTATTCAGAAGTAGTCCTCAGTCTGAGTCAGGTGGAGTTGTATTAATATATTTCCAAGAGGTATTTGAAAATTTATAAGGAAAGATGGAAATTTATGAAGCCAGAAGCAAATGAAAACCACTTCTAACATAATAAGATGAGACAGAAAAAAACAAAGACGACTAAGAATTTTTCCTGAAATCATTCTAAAAGTGTTGCTCCAAAACAGCAGCACTGGCATTACCTGGGAACTTGTTAAAAATGTAAATTCTGGGGATCCACCCCTGACCTACTAAACCAGGGAATTAAACTCTGGGGCGAGTCTTTTAACTATCCCTCCAGGTAATTCTGACGCAGCTAATTTTAAGAACCACTTTCTTTGCTATATTTCTGATTTGGTCTGAGGGGAAAAGATCCAGTTTTCACTTATGCAAACAAATATGTTTAAGAGTCACCTGAATGGTAAGCCTCACCTTTGTTTTTTTAGCCCCAAAGAATAGGGGCTTAAGAGAAGATAAAAGAGAAGCAATTATTAAAAAGGAAATGGTGCCATGATCCAGAATTTTTGAAAAGGATTGTAAATAGGGCCACATACAGCAACATTTAAAGTAAATTTTTCTTCGGTTCTACATATTGTTAAATAAAAGGGAAAGTCTACAAAATAGAATGACAGTATCACAGTTTTTGTTTTATCTACACATATATACACAAACATGCCCTTATTAGTAATTAGATTGAAAATACTTGACAGAAATTTATATACCATGATTATCTTAGGTTGGTGAGATTATAAGTAGCTTTAATTTCCATGCTTTTTGTGTTTTCTTTGTTACATATCTATAATTTCTATGATCTTTGAATTAAAATCATATTTTTTGTAGAATATTCCCTAATATACAAAAGTTAGCACCTCTGTTGAGAAGTTGGCATGGTAACCTATTATCATCACCAAAATTCATAACTTTGAGTGGTTCCTAGATTTGTCTGCGGATTAAATTCACCCAGAGAGTCAAAAAATTCTGAAAGCCTCAGAGATTGTGAAATAATTGTTCTGGACTGTGACTTATGCTTTAGAAGTTTCAACAGATCCCCAGGTGATTCTAATCTGCACACCAGTTTGGAAACCAGTGATTTACACTGTTTTAAATACATTTTATTTTCAGTGTTGCCATCAAAGTGCAGAATTAGGGTCATCAGATTGCGATCCTAGGGATGCCTAATCAGATGTAGGACAAACTTCTGATTCTACATCGTTTTGACACTCCCAGACAAATTTTTAGGATCCTGACCTCATTTGTAGTAGTAGTCAGTGTTGACTTAATCTGGGCAGCATGACATTACCTATTCATCAGAAAGAGGAAACTCTTTAGCACCAAGGTAAACACAAGGCACACCATATTCGGGATAAAGTCTCATGCTATGACAGGACTTATTTCTCATGCCTGAATCTGTAGTAACCATACCTTGATACATATTTCAAAATCCACTTCACCATAGCCAGCTTGAACCCTGTATCTCATACCATGTCTGTGAACACATATTCTGCTACCCATGATACCTCAAAATTCTAGACTTTGCTTGCTAATGCCTGAGTGATCATGACAAGACAGGAAGGATATGGAGTTGGAAGGAATGGGCCTTACAGAATAATCCCTCAACTGTCACACAATGAAATTACCTCCCACACTGAGATTCCCTGTAATCTCAGAAGGAAGATTTCTTGAAATTTATTCATTGCTGGTTGCAGTGTCACAGGATAAGATAAATAAGGTCTATAATTATTAGATAATGTGATGTATATTCTTTGTTTTATTAATATGTGACACAATAACATGCACATGACAATTTATATTGTTTGACATACTTCATATCCTAATATAAAACTGATTTTAATATTAAGGAAAGAATGTACTTAGAAAAAACCTTGTACTCTCACTATTACTAAAATGCATTAAAAGAGATCCTGAGTTCTATATTTATTTATTTTAACATTTCTTCTTTTATCCATTTTGAGTAAAAGTTCATTATTAATATCGCAAACCAGCAATGAGATTTGCAAAATAAGATTATTTAGATTGCTTTAGGCACCATCAGAGATAGACATTTATAAGGCCAGTCACTTAAATGTTCATGGAAAATTAATACATATTTTACTTGGGATGCAAGTATGACTGAAAGGAAGAAAACCCTACCACCTACTGACAGATACCTATGACTTATTTTCCTATAAGACAACCAGGCATTTTTATCATCATTTCTCGTTATCTTCCTTTTAAAAAAATTTTTTTGTTTGTTTTTTATTTGGGGAAGGTGACATAGCAGTCAATAAAATGGACATTTTTTTCAGGTATGGAGTGAAATAATTGCAAAGGATAGTGTCTATTGATGAGGGTAATACTGGTTGCCGCAGTGAATAAATCCCAAAATTTCAGTGGCTTAACCACCTCAACCTCCCAATTCTACCCCCACTAATAACGTAATGAGAGTTTTCTTGGATGAACAGCTTTTCTAGGTAGTTCTACTCCAAGAAGGGATTTAGGAAATGAAAGTCCTTCCATTTTGTGGCACTTGGCCCTCAACTTTACCATAAAGCCTTCTCCATTCTAGTCAGCCAGAGAAGACCATGACGGATCACA
>NW_012149174.1:207780-208814 GCF_000956105.1 Propithecus coquereli
CAATAAGGAAATCCTAGTTACCGACCTGTATTTTTTCTGGTAATTGGAAAAGGAGATATCCTAAATTATGAATATAAAAATCAATTAACAATTATGGACATACAAATTTTGGTCAATGGAAAGGAATATTCTACATTGTAAATCAACATATTGTCATTCTATAGTCAAGGAAGCCCAGGCTTTGAAATCATTCCAATCCACATTCTCTCTTCCAGGTTGTTTCCTAAAACATATTGGACAGGGTATTGAACACTCAGTTGCAGTTTCCCCCTTGAGAAGCACCAATATCTATTTTTAAATGCTGCTCAAGAGCTTCATGAGACAACATAAGTACTTGGTTTGGCAAGTTAGACATATAGTAAATGCAAAATAAATGGCCGTTATAAAGCAGATCTCTTTTTATATTTGTTAATCTGAGTGAATCCTTAGTATAACAAGTATCTCTTTAATTACCAGCCATTAACCCACAAAACTAAGGACAAACCCCTGTGAAATGTTGATGGGTCTCTACTGACCAATCTTGACTGCTTGATCTCAAGTATCCGTATCATTTCATCCAAGTGGTTGCAGTAGACATCCGCTGTAATCGATTGACCAGATTTCATAAAGCAGTAGTGGATAATACCAGCACTGGACCACCAAACGGATACAATTAATGATGAATATTAGGTTTTGGACTGTGTTTAAGCATTTCATCTTTATCCAACCATTGTGTCGAACGAATGCTTGCAATTGTCAAAAAGTATCCATTTTTCATCACACATAACAATACTGTGTAGAACTGGTTCATCTTTATGTCTTGATAGCAAAGAAAGGCAAGCTTTGAGACAATTTCTCTTCTGATGCTCATTTAATTCATGCGGAACCCATCTATCCAGCTTCTTTACCTTGCCGATTTGTTTCAAATGGTCCAATATTGTTGGAATATTAATGTCAAACCTTGCTGCTAATTCACACGTAGGTTGAGATGGATTCACTTCCACTATAGCTTTCAGCTCATCATTATCCACCTTGGTCTCAGGTCACACACGTAG
>NW_012149174.1:209381-210587 GCF_000956105.1 Propithecus coquereli
TTTTTTTTTTTTTTTTTTGTATTAGCTAATGTAACACTCAACTTTCTCTATTTTGTTGCTAATTTTCAAAATGCATACTGGAAAAAGAGGGATTATGCCAAAAATACATGTTTAAAGAGCTAGATAATTTTTTACTTAGAAGATGCTAAAAGCTTCTTTATAAATTGTATTTGAAAATAATTTCCAAAGAAGGTATGGCCAACAGTTATATCAAAAGATGTTCAATATCACTAATTATGAGAGAAATGCAAATCAAAACCATAATGCAATATCACCTCACAACTGTTAGGATGGCTATTATTAATACCAAAAAGACAAGAGATAACAAGTGTTGGGAAGGATGTAGAGAAACAGCTACCTATGTACACTTGGAGGGAACGTAAATTGGTACAGACATCATGGAAAACAGTATGGAGGTTCTTCAAAAAATTAAAAGTAGAACTACCATATAATCCAGCAGTCCCACTTCTGGGTAGATATCCAGGGAAATGAAATCAGTGTATTGAAGAGACATCTGCACTCCCATATTCAATTCAGTACTATTCACAACAGCCAAGATAAGGAAACAATGTAAATGCCCACTGAAAGATGAATGAATAAAGAAATTGTGGTGTGTAAATATATACAGTGTGTGTATGTGTGTCTGTGTGTGTGTGTATATGTACACACAGAATGGAATATTATTAATCCTTTACAAAAAAGGATATCTTGCCATTCATGACAAATGAATGGATAAACCTAGAGGACATTACGCTGTGTGAAGTAAGCGTGACACAGAAAGAAAAATACTGCATGATGTGACTTATATATCAAATATTTTGAATCAAATCATCCAAACAGAGAGTAGAATAGTGGTTTACCAGGGATTGGGAGAATGGGTGAAATGGGGGAGATGTTGGTTAAAAGGTACAAACTTGCACTTAGAAAAAGACGAATGAATTCTGGAGACCTAATGTACAGCATGGTGACTATAGTTAATCATAAGTAGCGTACACTTGAAAGAGGGTAAGTTATAGGTATTTTCACCATATGCAAAAAAAATTAACTATGGGAGGTAATATTAATAGATAATGATAATTAGCTTAATCATGTTAATTTCACAAAGTCTATGCTTACCGAAAAACATGTTGTACACATTGAACATATGCAATTTTATTTGTCAATTATGCCTCAACAAAGCTGAAAAAAGAATAATTTTAGTCATCC
>NW_012149174.1:212547-233442 GCF_000956105.1 Propithecus coquereli
AAAATAAGAATAACAACCAACCTAATAATATTATTGAATGTATTAGTGTCAATAAACCAACATCAGTGGCAAATTAAAGAAAGACTGACAAACAGAAAGATGATACCATTTTCTCCTCACTAGGCATGGGCCTTCTCCCTGAAAAATGTTTTGCTTCACAGTCACTCTGTTTTGCATCCTAATTGCATCATGTGCCAACAAAACAGATTGTTTGCTAATTGATATCATAAAGCAAGACAGCCCAGTGAAGGATGATAATTCTGACTCCAGCTAGCAGCAGCTGATGTAGAGTTTGATAGAAATGCTGTCACTTTCAACACAAACTGCCTACAATTGACTTTTCACTGTAAATATAGAGATGTGACAGAAGCCTCATACACCCAACTTTATTTTTAAAAATGAAATAATTCTGCTACAGTATTTTTGTTACCAGTTCTAGTTTAGCTTGTAGCATTTTAAGGAAAATAAGTGTAGGAATATCATTTTGTTTCTGTACATAGAACTGGTGGACAAGCTAAAACTTTCTGTCCAGGGTCAGCTGCAAGCTCATGAAGAACATCTTTGTTTACTGATTTTTAGAAGAGAATAAAATAGCCAGAGCATGAACTATCTCTATATTGCAATTTTGCAAGATGTCAATAAATTAGAATATAAAAGGTATATTTTACTTCAAGTATGTATAAATTTAACCATAGCATATTTGAATAATAAAAATTATTTTCACATTTCCATCCATCTTTCACAGCAAAAATGCTATATTTCTTAACGGGACTTAGCCTATCAGCATAAAAGAGCAGTACTTACATTAAGCATTTTTTTGTGTGTTGAAATTGATATTATTAGGTATTAATAAATGTGGATTTGGATGTGATTCCATACAGAACAGTCTTTTGAATGTAGGTCCCTAAAAAACAATGGCTATATGTTGCAAATGATTCAGGCAATGACAAATGAGAAAATAAGTATCTTCTGAGAGAGAAAAAATGGTGATGATGGGATTTGAAGATTTCCAGCTTGTGAACAAATGTGAACCTGAGAGAGCCTTTAAGATGCATTCCAAGTGCCTAAATTCAAATAGAGCCAAATGACCATTTGTTGACTAGAGGTCACTATATACTCTGAGTTTTCTGAAAGCCCCTATCTCTGTTTAACTTTGGGACTTTCAGAACTTAACCTGCGTTGACCAATCAGAATTCAACTATGATAAGCAATCAGAACAAAGAAGTTTGAATCCTTCATTTGCATGAACAGACCTTACTAAGAACCTGGGTGGGAGCTTTTGCTATAAAACCCAAACTTTCACTTTGTTCTTTGGAATACACTTTTGTTTTTTTTACACTGAAGGCTGTGACTCCCTGGTTTGCAAATTGTTCACTGGAATAAAGTCTCTTTCCTCCAAATTCCTTTTCAAAGAAATTTTGTTCACAAGCCAGCCCTCAAGGAAGAAGACTGATGTAAAGTGGCAATGTACCATGCGTCATAATGTACAGCAGTCTATTTTCTTGTTCGAAAGATCAACTATTTGTGATTTAAAAACCTCACTAATCCTTTCTAGATATTTGTATGCATTAAATAATTTCTGCTCATGTCAACCTTGACTCATTTTCTTTTTTTCAGAGCAAAAGCTGATTAATAAAGATAGATGGATTAGACTCAGAATTTTCAAGGTAGAAGAGAACTTCAGAGATCCTATAGTCAACTCACCCCCGACTCCCATCATTTAGCAAGTGAAGAAATTGAGGCATAGAAAGGTAAAATCAAATCTATTTAAAAATCACAGAGCAAGTTTGTAGCAGAGACAAAAGTAAAAGAAATCCCAAATAGTCTCTCCATAGTTTTCAAACTAGCTATTTTTGGTGCAATGCAAAATCCTTTGAAAAGCCTTAAAAAAGTTTAATTTTCTACCTTTTTAAAGTTTAAGTTTCAGCCATTTAATTCTTAAAATGGGCAAAGGAACAGAGCCAAGGGAACAAACTGGAATGGATTGAAATCCCATTACAATTCACGGCAAATTGTTTTGCAGTCTAAAGTTAATCCTGAAGTGGTACTTGATGGACTTTTAATTAAGCAAGAAACATCTATACATTTGTGAGTCTGTCAATTTACACTCCTGACACTCTCATTCAAAAACCATTAATTGACAAAATCTAGGGGTTTGGTTATGAGTAAATCCACACTTGTGTTTATTTTTCTTATTCCTAAAATTGTCTCCTTTTTACCCTAAATTTGTACAGGAAACTTGTGAAGATAATGATTTTATTTATTATCACTATGAATATAGTCTAACATCATTTATTCAAATTGCTTCTTTCATATATTGTTTTTTAAATTTATTCAGAGATTTTGCTTCATCTTCAGATTATTCTCATTTCTTGTCTACCTGGATCCTGAGGCCCAATTCTCAGATTTCTGAAGTAGGAAACTGACTTTTTGGTAAACTGGGCATATGTAACACCATCAAAGTTGGATCCTTTGTATGTACCAACAACAAACCCAGGAAGTGAGGAAGATCTAGATCACAGTGTGACAAGTAGTAGCATGACTAAAACCATAGTGCCCAACCTTCTCCTTCTCCTTCTTAGCAAGTCAGAGGACACACTGAACATAAGACAGTAGAGAAAAAAGTACACAGATGAAAAAAAGGGAGGGGGATTTTGAGTTCAAAGTGTTCAACATCCAATTTCATTTTGTTCAAAGTTATAATCCATGTGACTTTTATTTTCCCTCTCTAGTGAGCATTAGTGCCATATGCCACTGTTTGGAGCCATGTCTCCCTTAGTTATCCTTTAATTGGCTTGACCTATGGGAAGGATGGCTTGCAACCAAGCTAATTACACAAATCTACTCTAGGCTCTAAAAATTCTACTAAAGATGGCTCTCCTGGGAGAATAAAAAGGAAGGAACAGTTTATCCAAAGTTTCAAACTTCTTCATACACTTCATACCCAAAGCATGTATTTTATAGAACGTTAAAAAGGTAACAAAGATTTGCGTCACTTATAATTTGAATTTTCTTCCTTCCCCTATAGTTAACACATAATTAAGAGTTTAAACTGCACGGATGTGTGAAAATCACAATTTAAAGAAAAAGTCAAAATTACAGTTAGAAAACTAATTTTAGATTACCGATTTTAATTCAAGCAATTCTCATGGGAAACAAATGACAGGATGCTAGATTCTCTTAAAATACTGACAAAATAAAATTAGCACAAAAACAGTCAAATTTTCAAAGAAAATCCATTTTGCAGTTTTATACATATAGACTATTAAAAAGCAATAACACAAAATAGTCCCACATCAAGAAAAAAAAAGGAAAATTGCCAAAAACAGTAGATGTAGGAGAATTACTTGAAAGTTGTACTTAGGCCCAAAATTATGTCTGTTGGGATCTGGACATAAAATGTTTGTTTTTGTTGATACATTCTTCACACACATTTTATAGAGTATGATTAAGTTTTATATACCTTTAGGACATATTGAATGGTATCTCTTAAATTTTTTGAACTGTGAAATACTTAAATAGACTCATCATAGAATGGAATTTGAAGCATGCATGATACTTCTTTTTTTTTTTATTTCAGCATATTATGGGGGTACAGATGTTTAGGTTACGTATGTTGCCCTTGCCTCCTTTCCCTCCAAGTCTGAGTTTCAAGCGTGTCCATCCCTTGGATGGTGCACATTGCACTCTTTGTGTATGCAAATACCCGTCCCCTCCTCCCCCTGCCCCTCCCCCCTGCCCAACATCCAATAGATGTTATTCTTATATGTGCACTTGTGTGTTGATCAGTTAATACCAATTTGATGGTGAGTACATGTGGTGCCTGTTTTTCCATTCTTGGGATACTTCACTTAGTAGAATGCGTTCCAACTCTACCCAGGATTTTAGCAGAATAATGATAAATAATTCTTGAAATATTAAGAAGCACTGTAACTTCTATACATGTGTTTCATAAAAGTATAATTACATTCCATAAACTCATGTTCTTTAAGATCCCTGTTTAAGCAAGTCAAATGGTAATGACTAAATGATTACTTTTTCAGATAATCAGTTACTCTAAATCTTTTTTGGGGAAAACACAAAAACAACTTTAATAGTATGACATTACTTGAAAATAACATATTTCTTTTCAAAAACATCAGACATGTATTCTTTCTCTTTAATACTGCTTCAGTGTTGTGACTAAATATGTGTCATATTATGTCAAAATGTCTAATAATTTTCTTTACTCAGTGGATTTACCTTTTGAAAGAATAAAGGAATTATAAGTTTTAAAAAAACCAAGAACAAAAGTTTTGCACATGACATTCAAAGTTATCACTTTATCATAAGGAATCATCAACCTTGTAGCATTATATGCATAAAAGTACTACTATGTGGACCTGTTTTCCATAGGATATATGGATAATGTTTACTGAATAATTATTTATGAAAGTACTATCATACTAAAATTTTATAATTGAATTAAAATTTGCTATCTAGCTATAGGTAGCTAAATTTTGATGAAAGTAAATTGGTTTTTCTCCAAATAAAAGACTGATAAACATTTAATGAAAATGATGATAAAGTTTTTTGGGTGACCCTGATAGTAAAATTTACTTTTTAAAAAGCACAGAATTTTCATTGCACTTTATAATCTCAATTTTGTGGAAATATAGACTCCCAAACTGGAAGGGACTCCAAATATCTTCCAGACTAATGCCAACCTCATAAAAATAGGATGATACAGAGATGATTAACTGATGGGAAGAGAAGTTTCCAGATGATGAGAAGTATTTTATTAGTTCACAGAGCAGAGGCATATGTTTTGGTTTCTTTGAAATTTTAACTATTTGGTATTTTTCCTTATATTTAGGAAGCAAATACTAATATTATCTTCATGTTACAGGTAAGAAAACTAAATCCTAGAGCGATTTAGCAAGTTGGACAAAGTCATTCAGATAGTAATCGGCAAATCTGCAATTTAAACCAAATGGGTTCAGAACCGAAATCTTATGATTTTAGTTCTTATATTTACTCTAAGATGATTTTAAGTTGTATAATCCACTGACATTCAGTCTGTTGTAGATGAGAGGATTTCCAAATGTCTCATAGTCAAAGCTGAATTCTTACCGACACAGAAGTTTTCCAATACTTACCCCAAAAGTGACACTTGGAATAAGTAGGAGACTAAGTAAAACATGACATAATAGAGTAAAAAGGGATATTCTATTTTTCTGTACTTAACTAATGTTAGATTTTTAATCAACCAAATCACTGTAATTATTGTAGATTCATAATGAATTTATAATCAATTACAACTCCAGGCATTTTCATATGAAATAGTTGTTGCTAGTTTAATTGGCCCCTTTCTAAATTTACATAAATGTGTTTTGAGTGTCAATATTAAACTACAATGAAGACAATTTATATTCCTACTAAATTTCATCATTTTAGTTAGGTGTTTTCATATGAGTAGGAAAAACGCTTTAGCTACCCTTCTCAACTTTTTAATATTTATAAATTTTATAAATATTCCTGATGTGCTTTCATTCAAGGAACTGATCAAAATGTTGGAAAATACATGACTAAGAACAATCCATCATAGCAAGCATATTTGCATTACTACAATAATTTTAACTTTTTTGAACTCAGTTTTGGCAGGCACACTGCTATTAATATGCAGTTCCCTATTTACTGCTTACAATTCCCTATAAAATTGACCTATTACAATCATTATCCTGTGGTGAGAACATGAGAGGGAAGTTAAGTTATTCCCCTGAAATGACACAGACAGTCGAAGCAGAACCAGAGACTGAACACAGTTTTGACTCCAAAGAATCTGTCCGAGGATTTTTCAATGTTCTTAATGGCATCTAGAGTGGTGAATTCTTTCAAAAAGGTTTTGAACTTACCTTGCCCAGATCCTTCAGAAGAATCAAAATCTATGGCAGCTACAGCCTTACAAAATGTATTTCTTAAATAACAAGACTTGAAAGTCAAAATTACTCTTTGATTCATGTGCTGCAGAATGGATGTTCTGTTAATAGGTATGAAAACAATATTCATTTACCTATACATCTCCACCACAGCTCTTGGGTGACTAGGTGCATTGTCGACAAGCAGTAATATTTTGAAAGAAATCTTTTTTTCTGAGCAGTAGTTCTCAACAGTGGGCTTAAAATACTCAGTTAAACCAAGCTGTAAACAGATGTGCTTTCATTCAGGCTTTGTTGTTTCACTAATAGAGGACAGGCCAAGTAGATTTAGCATAATTCTTAACAATCCTAGAATTTTTGGAATGGTTAATAAGCATTGGCTTCAACTTCAAAGTCACCAACTGCATTAGCTTCTAACAAGCATAAGCCTGTCCCTCAAAGATTTGAAGCCAGGCACTGATGTGTTCTCTCTAGCTATGAAAGTCTTAGATGGCATCTTCTTCCAAAAGAAGGTTGTTTCATCTATATTGAAAGTCTGTTGTGTAGTGCAGCCACCTTCATCAATTATCTTAGCTAGGTACTCTGAATAATTTTCTGAAGCTTCTACATCAGCACCTGCTGCTTCACCTTTTAATTTTATGTTATGGAAAAGGCTTCTTTTCTTAAACCTCATGAATCAACTTTTTCTGCTAGCATCAAACTTTACTTCTGCACCTTCCTCATCTCTCCCAGCATACAAAGAATTGAAGAGAGTTAGGGCCTTGCTCTGGATAGGCTTTGGCTTACAGGACTGTAATGGCTGGTTTGATCTTCTCTCTGGACCACTAAAACTTTCTCCATATCAGCAATAAGGCTATTTCACTATATTATCATTCCTGTGTCCACTAGAGTAGCACTTTTAATTTCCTTTAAGAATTTTCCCTTTGTATTCACAACTTGGCTACTTGTTTGGAGCAAGAGGGCTAAATTTCAGACTATCTCAGCTTTCAACATGCCTTTCTCACTAAGCTTAAATATTTCTAGTTTATGTTTTAAAGTCAGATGTGGGACTCTTCCTTTCACTTGAACACTTAGAGGCTATTGTAAGGTTATTAATTGGTCTAATTTCAATATCATTGTGTTTTAGGGAATAAGGAGGCCCTAGGAGAGGAAGAGAGATAGGGAACCAGTGGTTGGTGGGGCAGTCAGAAAACATTTTTGCAAATGATGTGATGTTCACTGTCTTATAAGGGCACAATTTGCAGCACCTCAAAATAATGATAGTAGTAACATCAAAGATCATTGATCACAGATCACCATAACAGATACAATAATAATGGAAAAGATTAAAATATTGCAAGATTTACCAAAATGTGACACAGAGACATGAAGTAAGCATACATTTTTGGAAAAATAGTGCTGATAGTCTTTCTTGACACAGGGTTGCCACAACCTTCAATTTGTAAAAAATAATATATGCAAAGTAAGTAAAGCAAAGTGTAATAAAATGAGGCATGCTCATAGAGAAAACTTGGAAGGCTTTCAAAAAAGAATACACATAGACACACTCATACATACACAAATAGACATGTACACACCTAAATAAATTCCCTAGTATATGAAAAATAAGGTTACAATTAACAAAAAGAATGAAATTAAGTAAGAAAACTGGCATTCAAAAATAAATATTAAACAACTATATTTGGAATATGTTTGAAAATAATAGTAACATTGCATTAAAAACTTAGGAGCTCAAGTTAAACTCTTTTCAGTGGAAAATTCAAAGCAAATTCAATAAGGAACATTGAGTCGACCTCTCTAAGTATAAGTGCTCAGAACTTACCAGCACAACTACAGTTCTCTGGCAATTGGCTTGCCCCAGTGCATTATTTCCTCAGGTGCTGTAGTTCTGAACATGGTTGTTTGCGGAACCCATTCTAGGAACCTTATGTACTAATTCTCCGTGTGCACTTCTCCTGTACATATATGGAATAGAATTACGGCTGCTATTTGGACTGTAATTTGTAGATACTCCTTAAAACTCTCCATCTTTAGTGCAATTTTTTTTCCATAATAGATATCATGCATACAAGATGACAATGACTGACAGAAAGAATGCATTAGAGGAAAAAAATGGCAGTGATTTAATGTAGGGAAATGATACATTTACACAGAGTAGATTTTGCAGCATCTTCTTCAATAGAACAGTAAGTTTTTCTACGAATTTCCCAAAAGATTTCTGAGAATAAATACTGCCTATTCCCCTTCCCTAAAAATATCAACTGTTAACACTTGTGCTTCTAAAAATCCACCACAGTCTTTGTTTTTATTGTATTAAAAACTTCTGTTATTAATACTTTTGAGAAGTATTTAGGTTGTTGCAAAAGTAACTGCGGTTTCACACCACGAATTTTAAATCATTATAACTAGGCTCAAACACATCTTTATTAATCACAATAGAAACCGCTACAATCAACACATTTTTGCCAATGAGAAATGAGTTTGCTTATTCCTGTAGTGTAAAAATCCGTGCTTCAGGATTCAGTGAACTCTTGGAAAACATTTTCTCCATCCTGTTTGTTGTGGAAGTGTTTTCCCTGAAAAAAGTTGTAGAGATGCTTGAAGAATTGGTAGTCCATGAGCGAGAGGTTAGGTGAATATGACAGATGAGGCAAAACTTCGTAGCCCAATTTGTTCAACTTTGGAAGCATTGATTGTGCTACATGTGGTTGGGGCTTGTTATGGAGAAGATTCGGGCCCTTTCTGTTGACCAGTGCCAGCTTGCAGGAGTTGCAGCTTTTGGTGCATTTTATCAATTTGCTGAGTATACTTCTCAGATGTAATGGTTTCACTGGGATTCAGAAAGCTGTAGTGGATCAGACTGACAGCAGACCACCAAACAGTGACCCAGACCTTTTTTGATGCAAGTTTGGCTTTGGAAAGTGCTTTAGAGCTTTTTCTCAGTCCAACCACTGATCTGGCTGTTGTATAAAATCCACTGTTCCTTGCACATCACAATCTGATTGAGAAATATTCATTGTTTTTGTGTACAATAAGAGAAGACGACACTTCAAAATGATGATTTTTTTGATTTTCAGTCAGCTCATGAAGCACCCACTTATCAAGCCTTTTCACCTTTCCAATTTGCTTTAAATGATGAACTACTGTAGAATGGTCGACGTTGAGTTCTTCGGCAACTTCTTGTGTAGTTGTGAGAACATCAGCTTCAATAATTGCTCTCAATTGGTTGTTGTCAACTTCCGATGGCTGGCCACTTCACTCCTCATCTTCAAGGCCCTCCTCTTCTTTATAAAACTTCTTGAACCACCACTGCACTGTACATTCGTTAGCAGTTCTTGAGCCAAATGTGCTATTGATGTTGTGAGCTGTCTCCACTGCTTTACGACCCATTTTGAACTTAAATGAGAAAATCACTTGAATTTCCTTTTTGTCTAACATCATTTCCATTCTCTAAAACAAATATAAAATAAACAGCAAGTAATAAGTCATTAGCAAAAAAACATAAAGTGAGAAATGTGCATTAAAATGATGTATAATATAACCACATTTATTTAAAAACATATTCCAATATCAAACAGCAAATGTCAACAATGCTAAAACTGCAATTACTTTTACATCAACCTAATATTTTCCCCTTGCCCACAGCTTTTTCCAGTTAAATGATCTCTTCAAAATTTCAATAAAAAAATGATGTAAAACATAATGGTGATCGGTTAGGCATGCTTCCCAGAACTGAGCACCCTAAGGACCTACAGAAAACCCAACATCTTATCACATTTTTTTCATACTCAAAATCTGGAGGCATCACATTACCATATTTCAAACTATACTACAAAGCTATAGTAACCAAAACAGCATGGTATTGGCACAAAGGTAGAGACATAGACCAATGGAATGGGACAGAGAACCCAGATGTAAAACCATCAATATGCATCCAACTGATCTTTGACAAATCAAACAACAATGTAAACTGGGGAAAATAATCCCTATTTAATAAATAGTGCTGGGAAAATTGAATAGCCACATGCAGAAGAATAAAACAGGACCCCTATCTCTCACCACTCACAAAAATTAATTCAAGCTGAATAAAAGACTTAAATATAAGACATGAAACTATAAGAATTCTAAAGAAAAAGTAGGGAAAACTCTTCTAGATATCAGTCTAGGCAATAAATTTATGACTAAGATCCCAGTGGCAATTACAGCAACAACAAAAAAAAAATAAATGGGACTTGATTAAAATAAAAAGCTTCTGCACAGCTAAGGAAATAATCAACAGAACAAACAAACAACCTACAGAATGAGAGAAAAAATTCAAAATCTACACACCCAATAAAGAGCTAATATCCAGAATCTACAAAGAACTCAAACAAATCGGCAAGAAAAAAGAAAAACCCACCCCATTAAAAAGTGGACAAAAGACAAGAACAGAAATTTCTCCACAGTTTTTTAATTCTTCAGGTCTAAAGTAATTTGTCAGGTCTAAACATCCCAGTTTGCTCTCTCTTTTTCTGTAGCTGTAAAGCCAAAGTCAATTTCCTCGTTCTCCCTATTCCATTTTTCTCAGATACTCCCTACACTTTTCAAATTAGTTAAGCTTATTTTTTAACACTTCAACATACTTCTATAATTGGTCCTGACCTTCTCCTACCCTATTTAGGAAAGCATTTTGCTGGATCTAAAGGTATCCCTCATCCTTTCTTTCTCTCTTCTATAATTTATATTTTCCTCCCTAACTTTCTCTTGACTTTACCCCTCCTATTCTATTTGAGTTTTCTTTGGCCCTAATATATTTATACATTTTTTCAATTTCATTTTAATTTGTGTACAATGCAAAGGCACCTCAAATATTTGTGAAAAACAGGGAGAATATATAGTTAAATTTTTAAAATCATTTTTTATTTTTGTGGTTCCTGGCATCTTACATACCATTAAATGATAAGAATGTTGCAACCATGATTTCAGCATAGCTCTGATATTTACTGGTTAGTAACTGAACATCTGAGATTAAGTTTCAACATTTATAATTTGATGATATTAACCTCATTGTGGATATTGAATGCCTTAACTAAAATGAAGTGCTAGCTCATTATATTTTACACATTTGATATTAATCATGATTTGTCTCATTTCCTCCACTAAATTCCATCTTTAATTCTTTCAATTTTCTTCCTCTGAGAACCATATATACTATTTCCTGGGTGCAGGAACATCTCTAAAATCCAAGTCCTTGAAGCTTTGAGCCCCTCTCATCAAATCACTCAGGTCACACATTTTCTGGCCTTTTCCCTAAACTCCGTAAACAACTCCTAACCATTAACGCTGCTCACTCTTTCATCCTACTATTTCCACTACTAAATGCAATAAGTCAAAAATTAATTGGGAATTGCTAAAGTTTTAGCCTGAATTTGTCTATTTCTCAAGCATAAAATTAGCTTGGTGCTAAAATCAATTAAAGCAGAACTATACTACTATTGATGAAATGTCAAAAGGCGTTTCATTATCTTAAACATTTCACTTACTTGGCAAGATAATTCTTTGAGCCTTATGTATAGTTTGGACAGAAAAAATATTGAACTGATCTGGACATATACCTATTTATTTACTCCATATGTTGAGAACCAGTCATGATGGCATAAAGATTAAGAATTAATTAGTAATTTTTAAAAGATGGCTATTACAAATGGCTTCCTTGTTTGGGGATTTTCATGTAGTAAAATATGTCATAAACACAGAAAAGTAAATACATTTTTATGGTCATAATAATAATAATAAAACTACACATGTATCCACACCCATCTTAAGAATTGAAACATAATCAATACCTTTGAGATCTCCTGTATGTCCCTTCCCAATCAAACTGCTGTTCCTCCCTGAGGCATTAACCACTCACTGTTCTAAATTTTCTGATATTTGTTTTATTTTCTTAATAATTACATGCTACATCCATGTTTTCCTAAATAATGCACTGTTTAGTTTTATCGTTATGCAAATTGATATGCTTGTCTATTCTTTTGTGACCTTTTACTTCTAAATACTGTTTGAAATTAATGTATATTTTGTATAGCTCTTAAAACTGAGGACACACTATGGTAGGTACACAGGATATCTTTTTGCATGCCATGTTTTTAAGATCGCAATTTAGGCATCAAGTCTCATGCACTAATATTGAATAGTAAATATCATCCAGTTTCACTGTGTGTGTTTTCTCAGTAACATATTGATGGTAATTACACCTGGCACCAGGTACGCAGGAAGGCCCAGCTATCTCAGGAGTGGAGGCAATTTAAGATTCTATCCTGGCTAGTCTGGCATATGAAGAAATCAAATTAAGTAAGCTTGACAATCAGACTCTTGAAAGAGAAGCATATTCATTTGAGGTGGATTGATAAAGAAGGGAATCAAATAATTTGATTCTAGAGCTCATGCTCTTAGCACTGCACTGTAATTCCCCAAAATTGCTACTTCAGAAATGGAACTTGATTCCTAATTGTTGCATTCATAGGAATATGAACACCTGTTCATTAAAAGCAGACATTCATATTTTAACTGATACAATCAAATTAGTAAGTAAAGCCAACTCCAAAAGTAATTCTCACATGTAATAATTTTTGAGGTTAGTGTCTGATGATAAACACAAGCTTCTCTCTAATATATATACTTTAAAAAGTATATTATATCTTAAAATATGTTTAGTGGCTATACCTAAACATATTTACTATGCCTTTCTCTTGAGATAGAAAAATACAGTTTTATTTTTTCAGAAATCTTTAATACAATGAACAACAAAAATTCAAGCCAAACCTAGAAGAAAATAATCTGAGTTCTCTTTGTTATTTTGAACATTGGTTCAGAACTACTTAAAAATTTTACCCACCCTTTCTTTATACTTAACGTTTAATAATTTTTTTTATTTGGTAACTTTAAAGACTACTTATAAAATCTAGTCCTTCCCAAGGAGACAGATAAGATTAGTAAATGACTGTGCTATAAGTTTTCAACTTCTTTGGGTAAACACCAAGAAAGTGACATTCCTGGATTGTATGGTAAGAATATGTTTAATTTTGTAAGAAACTGACAAACTTTCTTCCAAAGTGGCTGTACTATTTTGTCTTCCCACCAGCGATGTGTGAAATTCCTGTTGCTCCACATCCTCACCAGCATTTGGTGTTGTCTGTGTTTTGGATGTTGGCCATTCTAACAGGTCTGTAGTGCTCTCTTCTGTTATTCTTCATATTCTTATTGCCAAGCCCAGAGAATTAAAGAGCTTTCGGTAACACACACACACCAAGTTTCAAATGAAAGCTAACTTTCAAAATATAGCCAGAACAAACAGAATTAAGGTCTTTATGTATTTCTTTCTAGTACCCTGAAGTTATCATTTTATTATACTCTGTCTTCCACTGTTTTTTGTTGAGAAGTCAGCTGTAAGTGTGATTGACTCTCCGTGGAAGGTAATAAGTCTTTTCTGTGGCGCTTTTAAAATTTCTTTTGGTTTTTGCTTTTCAGTCATTTTACCAGTGTGCCTAGGAGTGTTTGTTTGTATTAATACTTCTTGGTGTTCATGGCACATCTTGAAATCTGTAGATTGAACTCCAATATTTTGTCTATCTGGTTCTAAGTGTTAGTTGAAATCTCAGCTCAACTGAAAATTCTTCTCAGCTTCTCAGCCTGGCACGTACCTTCTGAAATGGTCAGGTACCTTTAGGAGAAAAGTAGCGCCAAATTTCACCTCACTGAATTGCCTTTCTTCCATTTCTTTCCCTACAGTGCCTTATTATCTCTCTCAAAGGAATAAGGAATATAATCAATATAGTCTATTAAAAATTCATTTTGGTATTTTTAAATGAATTCTATTTGCTCTTTTAAAAACAAGGACATAAATAAATCAAAAGCTATTTTCCTTTAAAATTCTCGTGGATGCATGGTGTAAGACATAATTTCTTTGTTTCAAATTGTAGCTTAAATGTATAAATAACGATTGAGAAAAATTATTCTTGAACACTAATAATTATCTCCTTCTAAATTTCTTTCTGCATTATGTCTAAGTGAAATTTATACTTTTGTATATCTTCAGAAGTCCACTTCTCACATGTAATTTACATTCAATAGCCACTAGTAGCCTTGGTTTTTATTACTTTTTGGCTCAAAATGAATAAAGTTATATTTCTAAATATATCAGTAATACTTCTGTAACTCTTCCTCCTATAGAATCTGATTGTATAGAGCTGTATCTGCCCTTTAGTGCTTCTGTTTTTGCACACATATTTGAGATTAATTTCAGTTCCACTGTGTTTTTCCAACTATTAATAATTAGAATAAAATCATTCATATTAAAATAAGAGTCAAATATAATCTAAGGGCTAATGATATATATACATGCTTGTATTCAATTGGCCTACAAAATATACTATCTCTGGCTGAACTTGACATTGTGAGGAGAGATTCTATTTTTGACATTTATTTCTACTGAGAGTCACTTCATATAAGTCCACAAAATATTAAGTGCTTAATATTTCCTGAACTTGTTTTTCCTTCAAAATAAGTAAAACATTTGGCAGGTTTATTGAACTGTTGATACAGCATGATGCCTCAGGGAAGCTAAAATCTTTTCACTAAAATGCTTAAAAATAATGACAGTTCACATCCTTAGTCAGAGCTGGGAATGCATATCAGGTGAGAATGATGAAAAATAACCATGGATGTGGTACAGAATAAAGGACTTTGAGAAATAGAAGAGTAAGGATTAGCCAACTACAGGGATAAAACTTTGATCTTTAACTCTTTACCTTCTAAATAAAAACCATTTCTCCTAGTGCACTTTCTTCTATTTTGCCAACAAAAGAAACCAAATAATTAAAATTTTATTTTTCATATTTATGCCCAAATTCCCCATGAAGGGTCATAAGCAGACATAATAACTTTGTTTATTAATATTTGCTTAATGATTTTGAGGTTTCCATAGTCTTCAAATTAAGTTGCAAAATTCACTTTAATGGATGGTACTGTGGGATATTTAGAAAAATAGTACCTCACTCATGAGTTACTATATTTCTAAAAATTCATTTGTAATTCAGATGGAGTTAGGGTCTATGTGTCCTGCATGTTATCTCCTTAGTACTGGAATTTAATAATTTAAATGTCAACTTTTTTGCCTGGAAAATGAGCTAGTTAAGGCCACTAATTATATTCTTCATCATTCATTAAAGATGCTGTACATAGCATTCAGTAGGTGCTCAAACAAACAATGAATAAATTAACTAAAACATAAATTGTGTTTGTAGCCAGGGCATAATAGTCTATGATAGTGCTCTAAATATTAATAGCATTGATCACTTAGTCCAGAAAACACAGAATTCTTAAAAGAGTAGAAAGAAGAGGACAAAGTAATGTGAGGGAATTTTGCCCTATTTTCCTGGGGACAGGACCAGTGTAAAATATTATCTTGAAATATATGATGCTAATATTTGTAATCACCAACACCCCTTCTATGTTCCTTCTCAGTTCTGGGTAGCATATTTGTATTTCCAGTTAAAATTTACTTAATATGGCTTTTCTGAGACCACCAAGTTTTGTTAAACTTAAGGTGAGATTGCAAAGCATTAAGTACACAAACTTTCTTCCATTCTGGATTGGAAGATATGTAGTTTTAACACTTATATGAGAGACTTGACAGCATAATAAAATTTATTGTCAGTTGTGTTTAAAACAAATTAAAAATCTACAAATGCAAATATGAGTTCACGCTATATAAACAACTTTAGATTACAATATATAAGCAATAAATTACTGAGTAATATTTATTTCTTAAAAATGCAAATGAATCCATCTGGAAAATATGATAAGATCCTAGTAATTCAATAGGAGAAAGAAATTTGGAAAGCAGTAATAACTGAGAGTCTTCTAGATGAATAATGGTTGGTGCTGGATAACAAATTTAAAACAAGCTTGGGACTTTGGCGGTTCGTAAATGACATCTTTTGGGATGCTTATCCACAGACTGGATGTGATAAAGCCCACAGGTACAGGTCATTTTCTGTATCACTGTAGGGGTATGGTTTCAATTTAGGTCACTTGTACTGAGAAAGTTTGGGTCAATTGAAGGGAAAGTTGACTAACAGCAAGGAGACAAGAAGGATAATTATGTATCTGGAAAAACCAACTGTGTAGGAAATGTTTAAATAATAATATAGTTTAAATTGCTTGAGTCAAATTAATGAGAAATTATGTCCTTCCTTATTTCAAGATAGTCTGTAAACAACAACAGCAGCAACAATAACAACAACAAAAGATTGTTTAAATTTCTTTAAGAGTCAACCAAAAATAGAAGCGGGAGTTGGCCAACATTTAAAAATACTATTTGACATCTTTTAGAAATGTAATAAAGCAGTTTACTGGTAAAATTGTACACTTGCCTGGGGCACTATAGAATTTTATCTACTGAAATACATAAATAAAATTTGATTTAAAATAACAATGTAAAATTCTTCTCCAAAAGTATTCCTTAACATATTTGTAACTTTTCATCTTACCTTGTATTAAATTATCTTTATTATCAGGAATTTGTGCTAGTAATTGATCAATTTAATTTTTTATACATTTCTTCATATACCTTTCTCTATAATTGGCTAATTATACTTTTAAAAAACTAACTGCATTTTAGCAATAATCATTCAATAAGACTACTACTAATATCATTAATCTTTCTCTAGAACTTTTAATTGTATTATTGGAAGCATAGGTGGAAACTTCTATTAGGAAAAAAAACATCATTCAGGTTACAAGGTCATTTCTTTTTTTCTTAGGATCTAGGTATGCTTTCTAAAATTTTTCCAAGATGGCTGACTATTCAGTTACCAGTTCTCGTTAGAAAGGAGAACCAAAGTTACAGGTGAATAAGCATGGCCCAACTGGAATATTGAAGGAAGAGTTCCAGAACCTATGTGAGAACCCATGTGAAGAAGCTTGAGTGCAGAAAAAGAAGAAAACAAAATTTTGTCAGGGATCAACCCCAAGGAACTTGGAGTCCCCTGGAAATGGTAGGTGGAAGTGTTTCTTTTTGCTCCCCTCATTCTGCAGCAAACTCCTGGCTCCCAAACTGTTGGAGAGCCCTCTACCCTCATGAGCGCAAGCACTGCTGTGGATGGTAGTTTGGGAATTTCTTGATGGCAGAGCACCAGGTTGCCAAACTGCACAGTGTCACTCTCCCCCCCACTAGACCCAAGCTGAGGTGGTGAGTGCCATACTGATTGTGCACCTGATTTGGGCCCCTGTCCTACTCAGAGGGTCTTAGCCCTTCTGTCTCCACAACGCTGGAATCCCCTCAAACATTCTCGAACACTCACTTAATCTGTAGCAGCCACAGGGTGCCAGCAAGTCCCAGGGTAATTGTGGCATTCTCAGAGTTCTAACACTCAGTGTCAGCCACCCCTAGGAGCAATGTGTCAAAGTGCCCCTCGTGATTAAGGAAACCAGAGCATGTGCCTTCTCCTAAATGAGAGATCCCCGCTTGTGAGCTAAAGGTCTTTATGCCCCTCCCAACAAAGATGTGGCTGTAGAGGTGGGTCCTGTAGAAGAAGAGAGTGTTTCTGCCCCAGAGATGAAGAGGCACCAGTGCACAGGAACATATGTAGAGATGGAGACTTCTCCTCCATTTACCTCTCAATGCTGTGGACACAGCCATGACTGCTCCTATGGTGGATTAACACAGCTGTGCTGGGGGACAGTCACTCCCCAGGGTGTTTAATGGTGGCTGCACCCCTACTGATGGCATGCTCACTGTGCCCAGGCTTGCAGGGAGGGTAGGGCCAATGCCCCTCCCTTCAAGGAGTACCATGTTTCTACAGCTACCTTGCCCAGGGAATCTCAATCCTTGTGTCTCTGCATTGCTGGATCCCTGCAAACATCCCCAGCACCCACTCGGACTGCAGCAGTCTAGAGGAACTGTGGGATTCTTGGAGTTCTACCACTCAGGGCAGGCTGCCCCTGGGAGAGAGGAGAGTACAACACACTGGGGTGCTCCTCAGGATAAAGGAGACCAGAGCATGTGCTCTCCTCCATTCAAGAGTTCCTTGCTGGCTAGCTGAGGGTGTCTGTTCTCCCTCTAGCGGAGATGCAGGCACAATGCTGGGCCCTGCTTCCACTCCAGTGAGTAGTTGGCACCAGTGTCTGGGAACAGACGTGGAGATGAGGACTTCTCCTCCTTGCCCCCACCTGCTGCTGCAGATGCAGCTGTGGCTGTTCCCATGAGGGGTCGGTGCAGGTGTGTGGGAGAATGGTCATTCCAGTGTGTTTAGGGGTGGCTGCACACCTGATGGCCAGCCTACCTCACTTGGGCTTGCACAGAGGACAGGGCTCATGCCCGTCCCATCAAAGAGTGGCAGCTTCCTGCAGTGGAGTATGGCAGGCTGCAAAGCTGTCTGTTTTAGGCTGAGGGAAGACATTTTACCCTGAGATCATCTGTTCAGAGAGCTGCAGGACAAACAGGCTTTTTCCATGGCCCTCAGATAGATTATGGCATGGAAGAAAACAACGGTGTCTATCTGAACCAAAAGTCGGGAGCCCCAGAACAGTGATGAGACAGGGAGGCAGATTGCATGTCTCCCTACTCAGGTTGTGGAGCTGGTATAGTCTCCTTCATTCCACAACTACCCCCGGTGGAGACCTCAGTGCATTTCAACACATGCTCCCCGTACCACCCTCATCAGGGCTGGTACTTTCACTCATCACTGGGGTGTGCAAGGCCGAGGTTGGTGTTCCAGCTCTGCCCAGCATTGTGTCCCCCTCCAAGGCTGAGCAGAGAACACAGGACATCAGGTAGTTCACAGACCACCCTGCAGCCTGAGCAAACTGAGACCAAACACATACTTATTGGCTCCTGCTGCAGCCTGCTCATACACATAAGTGCTCCCTACTTTCCTGGTGGTTGGACTATAGCCTAGTACATAGCTACTATAATCAGCACCTGAGAAAGCCACTATACAAAAGCTATCTATAACCAAGAAACACATACAGAGCCTTGGCCTTCTGAAAGTCCCAAATTTGAAGCTAAATAAACAAACACAACACACATTACAGGCACACCTTCAAGTGGGAAAACAAAAACAAAAAGATTAAAAAGTTACATCCAAACAAAAGTAAATTTAAAAATGAGAAATGACAGTTTCTCAAGATAAGAAGAAATTAGTGTGAGAAATTTGGCAGTATGAAAATACAGATTGTTTCACCATCCTCAGAGGATCACACTAGCTCTTCAGCAATGGATCCCAACCAAATTGAAAATTCTGAAATGACAGATAAATAATCCAAAATATGGATTGTAAGGAAGCTCAATGAGATCCAAGAGAAACTTGAAAACCCACACAAAGAAACCAGAAAAATAATTCAGGACATGAATGAAAAATTTACTAAAGAGATAGATATTTAGAAAAAGTGAAACAAACTTCTGGAATTGTAAAACTCATTGAAGGAATTACAAAATGCAGCTGAAAGGTCCAACAATAGAATAGAGCAATCTGAAGAAAGAATTTTAGAGCTTGAAGATTGGCCTTTTGAATTAACCCAGTGAAACAAAAATAAACAAAAAGGAATTGAAAATAAAAACAAAGCCTACAAGAAATATGGGATTATGTAAAGCATCCAAACATACAAGTCATAGATATTCCTGAGGGACAAGAAGAAAAAGTAAAAACTGTAGAAAACCGTTTTAAGGGAATAATTGAGGAAAACATTCCAGATCTTACAAGGGAGTTAGACATCTGGCTACAAGAGGCTTAGTGAACACCAGTGGGACACACTGCAAAAAAGAACTCACTAAATCATGTAGTCATTAGTTTATGTAAAGTCGATGTGAAGGAAGACAATTTTAAAGGCAGCATGAAAAAATGCTTAATTACCTATAAAGGAAAGCCCATTAGACTAACAACAGGATTCTCAGCAGAAATCTTAAAATCTAGGAAAGATTAGAGTGCTATTTTCAATATTCTCAAAGAAAAATTCTGCCAGCCATGAATTTTGTATCCTGCTAAACTAAACTTCATAAATAAAGGAGAAATAAAGTCATCCCAGGCAATCAAATGCAAGGGAATATGTCACCACTAAAGCAGTCCTATAAGAAATGCTCAAGGGAGTTCTAAATATGGAAATGAAAGGTTGATACTCGGCATCATAAAAAACATATATTAATAAAATCATAAAACTCACAGGTCTTATAAAATAATTACACAACTGAGAATACAAAGCAATCAGGTAACAATTAACATTATGACAGGAATAGAAACAACTCACTTATCAATATTAACTTAGAATATAAATGGACTAAATGCTCCACTTAAAAAATATAGATTGTCTGAAAGGATTAAAACACAGAACCCAAACCTATTCTGCCTTCAAGAGACTCACTTAACTGATAAAGACTTTTATAAAGTCAAGCTAAAGTGGTAGTAAAAGGTATTCAATGCAAATGGGAACTAAAAACAAGCAGGAGTAGTTATACTTATATCATATAAAACAGACTTTAAATCAATAAAAGTACAAAAAGACTAAGAAAGTCATTATATAATGATAAAGAAATCAGTTCAACAAGAAGATATAACAATCCTCAATATGTATGCACCAAATACCAGAGCACTCAGATTCACAAAACAAATTATAACTAGACCTAAAGAGATAGACAACAATACAATGATAGTGGGAACTTTAACACCCCCACTGACAGCACCAGCCAGATCATTAAGGCAGAAAATCAACAAAAAAACAATAGACTGAAATTGGAATCTACAACAAATCGACCTAACAGACATTTACTGAACATTCTACTCCAAAACTGCAGAATATACATTCTTCTTATCAATGCATGAATCATTTTCCAAGAAAGACCATCTGTAAGGCCATAAAACAAGTCTCAATAAATTTTAAAAAATTGAAATCATGTCAAGTATTTTCTCAGACTATGGTGAAATAAAACTAGAAATAAATT
>NW_012149174.1:234123-241393 GCF_000956105.1 Propithecus coquereli
TGAGGTTGCTGTGAGCTAGGCTGATGCCACGGCACTCTAGCCCGGGCAACACAGTGAGACTCTGTCTCAAAAAAAAAAAAGAAATAAAACAGAAGACATTACAACTCAGAGCAGAGAAATACAAAAGATCACCTGAGGTAACTATGAACACCTTTATGTGCACGAACTAGAAAACCTAGACGAAATAGATAAATTCCTGAAAACATACAACCTCCTAAGAGTGAATTAGGAAAAAGTACAAATACTGAACAGAACAATAATGAGTAGTGAGATGGACTTGTAATGAAAAAATCTCCCAAGAAATAGTAGCATGGGAACAGAGGGATTCACAGTCAAATTCTATTAGATGTGCAAAGAAGAACTGGTACCAGCCCTACTAAAACTGTTCCATAATATTGAGAAGGAGGTAATCCTCCCTAATTCATTCTGTGAATCCAGTATCACCCTGATACCAAAGCCAGGAAAGGACACAATAACAAAAAAGAAAACTACAGACCAATATCCCTGATGAACATAGATGCAGAAATTCTCAACAAAATCCTGGCAAACTGCATCCAACAGCACATCAAAAAGATAATTCATCAGGATCAAATGGGTTATATCCAAGGGATGCAAGGATGATTCAACATATGAAAGTCAATAAATGTGATTCACCACATAAACATAATTAAAAACAACTATATGATCATCTCAACAGATGTAGAAAAAGCATTTGATAAAATCCAGCACCCCTTCACGATAAAAACTCTCAATAAACTAGGCATTGAAGGAACATACTTCAAAATAATAATAGCCATATATGACAAACCCACAGCCAACATTATAATGAACATAGCAAAATGAAAAACATTCCCCCTAAGAATTGGAATGAGACAGGAGGCTCACTTTCATCATTTCTATTTATTCTACTACTGGAATTCCTAGCTAGAGCAGTCATGCAAGAGAAAGAAATAAAGGGCATCCAAATTGGAAAAGAGGAAGTCAAACTATCTCTGTTTACTGATGATACAATCTTAGAAAACCCCAAGACTTCTCCAAAAGATTCCAAGATTTAAAATATGAATTCAGTAAAGTCTCAGGTTACAACATCAACATATACAAAGCAGTTGAATTTCTACATACCAATAACAACCAAGCTGAGAACCAAATCAAGAACTCGATCCCGGCCAGGCCTGGTGGCTCATGCCTGTAATCCTAGCACTCTGGAAGGCTGAGGCCAGAGGATCCTTGAGGTCAGGACTTCAAGACCAGCCTGAGCAAGAGTGAGACTCCATCTCTACTAAAAATAGAAAAATTAGCCTGGCATGGTCGTGCATGCCTGTAATCCCAGCTACTCGGGAGGATGAGGCAGGAGAATCGCTTGAGCCCAGGAGTTTGAGGTTGCTGTGAGCTAGGCTGACACCACGGCACTCTAGCCTGGGCAACAAAGTAAGACCCTGTCTCAAAAAAATAAATAAATAAATAAAGGCATTAATGTTTTCCACTTTTCTTAGTCTGACAACTTATAAATAGTGGTTTGTCTTCCACAACAAGCAATATGATTGTGTTAAGACATTTGTAGTTAATGGAACCCATAATTGTCTCAACAAGTGAAAAATATATATCAAAGTTAATATTTCCTTTTACATCTCAGTTTTTTTTTTACTCATCCTGGGATATAAGAAGTCTTCTTATTCAAGCAAGAAGGGTTAATAGATTAGTAAAAAAAAGGTTGACATTTTATGGAGTGCAACATGATAATTTGTAACCATGATAAAATAAAAGCAATTGCAGTTACAGAAGTATATTACATATAAACTTAAACTGAATGCTTTTATTTTATCTTGATTATGAATTATCATGTTGCACTCCACAAAATGTCAACCTTTCTTTGCTAATCTATTCACTCTTCTTGCTTGAATAATAAGACTTCATATATCAGCCATATCAATTCTTAGACAAGTAAGTCATTTCTTTATAAGAAGAGAGCATAGCATATTTCTCTACTTGATTGTTTTGTGAAAAGTCTCCAGTTTGAGTTCTGGAGGTTATTCTTGTACTCTATACTTACTACGATCATTAGAAATTATATATTCATTGTACGTGAAAGGTAATTACTTTCAAATAGTTTCATATTTTCAAATCAAAGAGGAAATACATCCACAATGAATATATTAGGAAGCCTTTACTTTTTTAAATTAATTCATCTTCTGTTCATCATTTCAGTCATAAAGAAGAAAACTCTAATTCCAGCAGAAAAGCAGAACTGCTGATACTGTATTTAAACACACTTACTTAATGATTTAATTATAAATGTCTTAAGAGGATATGATCATTAAAAATCAACTTTAACTTTTGTTTGTTACCCCATAAGATTTCAAGTCATTTAAGAAAAGAGAAGTTCCTGCTTTGAAATGTAGGAGATGGCAAGTTGAGTCTAGTTAAAATATTTGGCCATCGGAAGTGTCAAACATTTCAAGTATAGAGTGTATTAATAAAACCTGGTTCTGCATGTATGAGTGAATTTCAATATCGTGGATTAGGTTCTCACATATTACATTTTTATTGCCATTTCTACTTTTGTGATATAAACACCTTGAGGGCAGTGGTGTGACTGTAGAATTTTTTTGTACTTACAATTCACGGTTCTTGTAGTAGGGGAGGAACAACTGATGTATTCACAAATACTTATGTTCTTAATAAAAACTGATAATGATAAAGTACCTTTCTCAAAGAAAATGCCAGCTGCATAGTACTATTTTGAGAAAATCATGTGAGGAAAAAAGGAAAACAAAAAGAAATAAGGGAAGATTTAATGAGGTATCTCCTGTCAGGCTCTGTGCTTATAGGAAACACAGTAGCAAAGATCAAAGGACCTGCCATAATCACACTGTTCATCACTGACAGGAATAGAATGAAAATATGTCCATTATAATGATGATTTTTCAAAGTCTTGGAATGTTTTGGAACTTGATTGGGTGTCTTTTCATACTGGGAAGTCAAGTTGGAAAAGATTCTGGAGGGGATTAAAAAAATAGTCTAGCAACCCATCAGGCTTTTCCTAGACTTGTTGAAAGATAAGAATTTTGAACTTGGATTCACATGCTGTGAATATTGGCATTCATTTTATATGATATTCTTGGTTACTTTTTTAAACACTGCGTTTCTGAGGATTAGGCTAGGCTGTGTTTACAGACAGAGGAATAATAATACATAAAGAATTAAACATAGAACTAAAAACACGTTTCTCCAGAGCTCATTTTAATGCTATAAATGTGATAAAACCATCTTTGTGGACTCAGTCTTATTCCGTAACGTAAGAGAGACTAATCAGGTAGGCCCCATTTTATTGTCTTTCAGTGTCAAAATGAAGCAGTGAGAAGTGGCAATTATCCAGGCCATTTAATATTGGGATGTTTCTGTCACTTTTATATCTGGCTTTGTAAGGTCAGTCCTTTAGAGTCTGAATTTGCAACTTTTCCCAGGGAATACTCAGCTTATAAAGCAATATTTTTTTTTCCCTGAAATACAGTTCTGTATTATTATGGTAGGACCTCTGTACCCTTTTTTCCCTTCGAGAGGTCTCCATTGTTGTTCATTCTTGGCCTCTGTTTGCCCAGCTTCCTTTGGTGTGTAGGGAGAGGGAGCTGTGTCTAAATATATAGCTGGCCCCTCTCTCTACACTCTGTCATTTAGCTGACTGTGGGGAGCGTAAGGTCTGATCTGTTCTTGGCCATGTGGCAAATGTGGTAGCTACAGATCTGACCTTTCAAAGGGGTTCTGCCATTCTCAGGTTTGCTGTGATTAGTTTTTTAAATATGCCTAATTCAGGGGTTGATTATTAGGAAGGCTGTAGTTTCCCTACCTAAGCCATGTTCTGTAAAGATCTGTTATGCTGACAGTCGACAAGGCTGACATTTTTGATGACTTGACTCCTTGTCTCAGTTAGTTCAGGTCTGGCTTGGGTAGAAAAGCAGAAGTGTTCCTTATTGGCCCTCTAAAAATCCTAAGATATATGAAATTATTAACTTTTACTAATATAGACTTGAGCTTTAAAAAACACATAAACATTAATCCAATGTATTAGTCAGGGTTCTCCAGAGAAACAGGACCAATAGGAGAGTGACATCCATGATCCGCCCTCTCCAAGCTGGAGATTCAGGAAGGCCAGTGGGATAGGTCAAAGGCTTGAGAGCAGAACCAATGGTGTAGATTTCATTTTTGAGTCTGAAGGCCTGAGAACCAGCAGATTTGAGGGCAGAAAAACATCAATGTCCCAGCTTAATCAGTCAGGCAGAAAGAGAGAGAATCGTCCTCTCTTCCACCTTTGTGTTTCACACAGGTCCTCAGTGATTGGGTGATGCCCAGCCCCGCTGGTGAGCATCTGTTTTATTCAGCATAAAGTGGACAATACATTTCACTCAGTGTATTAGGGTTCTTCAGAGAAACAGAACCAGTAGGAACATTTTATGGAACATTTTAGATATATACACATCTATACATATAATGAGGAATTGGCTCATGTGTTATGAAGGCTGAAAAGTCCCACGATCTGCCACCTACAAGTTGGAGCCCAGGAAAAGCTGGTGGTGTAATTCAGTCTGAGTCCAAAGGCCTGAGCACCAGGGAAACTCATGGTGTAAATCCCGATTGTAGGGTTAGAAAAGATGAGCTATCCCAGCTCAAGAAGGCAGGGAAGAAACAAAAGGGGTGAATTCCTGCTTTCTCTATCTTTTGTTGTATTCAGGCCCTCAATGGATTGGATAATGCCCGCCCACATTGGGAGGGCCCTCTGCTTTACTGAGTTTGTGGATTTAAATGCTAATCTCATCCTGAAACCCCTTCAACGATACCTCCAGACATAAGGTTTAATGAAAATCTGGGCATTATATGATCTAGTTGACACATAAAACTATCATAATCAGGATTTAAAAATAAGTATGCAAACCATGCATTAATTGTTCTAGCCTTATTAAGTTTTAGCTCCTACTAATCACTGTTTATGTAACCAAGTGATGACAACTCCTGTCTTAGGTTTACTTCTTTTTCAGCTCCATGATTCTCTCAGACTTCAGACTTTGTCATTAAAAATTCAGTCTTATTCCAATCTGTCATCACCAGCAGGCTACATCTTTTGCTTCATGTTTACTTATTAGAAAAGTATTAACTGATCAGTGGAGCCCATATTTAACCCAACCCTTTTCTAAAAATAAAGTCAGATATGCTATTCATGTTTCTTTTAGCTCATCTTTATTCTCTGAGATTTATTAATATTAGTATTATATATTGTGTGGGAGAAACTTTCTGTGCCAGCTTCGTCACTAAGTGCTGTAGATGTAGCAAGATTTGACCTTTATTATTTCTCTCCCATCTCTTGGATGTTAGTTTCATCTTTCTCAAACTCTTCTAAAACTATAATTCCTTGTTTCTGAAGCTCACTACTAATATACATGTTTTTGTAAATTCATTGATTAACTTTATCAAACCAATTACTTATTCTATAGAAACAGTAGTTTCAGAACTTGGCTTTTGTCAGATACTTCTTAAAAGTCTTGTTTTTCTTAACATTAAAAAATATGTGTACTTAAAAAAAAAAAAAAAACCCACGTCATACCATCATGGCAAAGCCATTCATTAAGTTTTGCCATTTTTATCTTTTCCAGTGTCTAGATTATCAAAAATTAACTAGAAAAAATCACATAAATTCATGGATTATGTCCAATACATGTCTATTCCAAGCTTCATCATTTGAACAAAAATATCATTTGGCAATTCTTTATTTCTTGTTAACTTCTTATATTTTTCACATCAATTCAAACATCTTCCATACTTTTCAAGCATCCTGCATCAACCCCTTCTTGTTCCATGGCTGCTGTCCACCGTGGTGGACAGGTTTGGGAAGGCCAGGGACTTCGCTGGCTTTGTTTATTGCTGTATCTCCAATGCTTTTAAACACTACAGGACTTAAATTGGAAGCTGACCCAATGAATTTCCCTTCTTAATAACAAAATATTTCTGTGTCCTTTCTAAAGTAATTTATTTTCTCCTTGACAGAGAGAAGATGCTAAGGCTATTGCTCTGTCCACCATTTCCCTTTCCTGCCTTTGCAAACTCACTGTTCTTTCACATTTCCAATCTCATTTTTTCCATTACCCCTTCCTCTATTTTAAAACATACTATGTCTTTCTGAAGATTAATCAGTAACAAAATATTTCTGTGTCCTTTCTAAAGTAATTTATTTTCTCCTTGACAGAGAGAAGATGCTAAGGCTATTTCTCTGTCCACCATTTCCCTTTCCTGCCTTTGCAAACTCACTGCTCTTTCACATTTCTAATCTCATTTTTTCCATTACCCCTTCCTCTATTTTAAAACATACTATGTCTTTCTGAAGATTAATCAGAAAATAAAGATGTATGTATCTTATTCCTCTTATAACCTGGCCTTTGCCCAATCAGATACGAACACTATTGCCCAAGCAGAGTTGACATCACCATGCCAGATGCAATGGCTTTTCCATGCCTTGTGCCCTTGCCCTTGTATGTTAGGTACTACCAGGCAGCTCTTCCTTACTAGAAGTCTCTCTTTTTTGGCCTCTGTGACCTTTCACTTTGCTGCTTCTCTTACTACTGCTCTGATACCTCCTTCTTCTTCCATTTCTATCTCTCGTACTTTCTCCAATCATCACAAGCATTTTGAAGCCCTATGCCTTTCTTAAATCTACACTGTTTTCTTTTAATACTTTGATCCTTCTAATAAGATTAGCTATTGCCACTCTGCAGATGAGTTCGAATACATGTCCTCAATTATGAGTATTATTCCTATATCATTCATGGTGCAAAATTTATTTCCATTTCCTAGGTGTTCCATGGATTCTTCAATGCAGTATCTGTATAAAACAAATCACCCTCTCA
This sequence comes from Propithecus coquereli, assembly GCF_000956105.1. Lineage (NCBI taxonomy): Eukaryota > Metazoa > Chordata > Mammalia > Primates > Indriidae > Propithecus > Propithecus coquereli. Next base: position 241,014 of record NW_012149174.1, read on the forward strand.
AAAAAAACCAGAAAAAAAGCAACTTTCCTTCCATATTTTCCTATTTATCTTATTTTTACTGCTCTATTTAATAGTCTACAGGGGGCCATCTTTATTATTAATACCAATATTTTGTATTTATACATCACATCAAATTTTATAGCATTTTTACATGAACCAATATGATCTCTGTAATCAATATGGTATGGCAAACAATTTCTATACAGGCACGTACCTCATAACAATGTTTTGATTAATGATGAATCACATATACGATGATGGTCCCATAAACTTATAATTGAGATGAAAAATTCCTACCACTTAGTGATGTCCTAGCCATCACAGTGCCATAGCACAGCACATTATTTGTTTGTGATGATGCTCATGTAAACAAACCCACT
>NW_012149174.1:241841-255045 GCF_000956105.1 Propithecus coquereli
ATCAATTTAGTTTAGCCTAAGCGTACAATGTTTATAAAGTCTACTGGAGTGTACAATAATGTCCTAGGTCTTCACATTCACTCACCACTCACCGACTCACCCAGAGCAACTTTCAGTCATGTAAGCTCCATTCAGGCTAAGTTCCCCATAGAGGAATACCATTTTCTAATCTTTTATATTGTATTTTTACTGTATCTTTTCTATGTTTAGATATGTTTACACATTCAAATATTTACCATTGTGTTACAAATGCCTACAGTATTCAGTACAGTAACATATTATACAAGTTTGTAGCCTAGGAGCAATAGGCTATCCTATACAGCCTAGACGTGTAGTAGGCTATACCATTTAGGTTTATGTAAGTATACTCTATGATGCTTGCACAACGAGGAAATTGCCTAAGGATGCATCTCTTCAGACCGTATCCCTATCGTTAAGCATCACATGACTGTATTTGCAAATACAGTCCCCTCCCCCAAAGTGGAATGGTTCCACAGAGAAACTAAGTAACTTACCCAAGGTTACCTGACTTGTTAACAACAGAATAAAGCCTAGAGATATGCCTTCTAGGTCAATGTGTCTTTCCTAGTAGATTGCCTCATATTGCAGAAGAAAGACCACTTTTACAGTTAGAAAAACTTTCAGTAATGGCTATCTCTATGACTTTAGCATGGTCCTTAACATTAAGCCTTAGTTCTCAATTATAAATTGGGAATATAAAAAATAACCTAGTAGGAGAGTTATAGGAATTAAACCTAATGCACATAAGACATCTGGCACATTATTTAATCATCCAACAAACATTTACTGAGCACCTATTATGTGTCAGGCACAGTTTTGGGAACTGACGGCCCAGCAGTCAACAATATAGAAAGTGGATAAATCCCTGTTCACTTGAGCTTATGTTCTAGCACACAATTAACGATTCATAGCTATTTTTATTGACATTATCATTGCACTGCTACCATGACTCTTTTTTGTTTTCTCCCACAACTAATCAAGCACCAACTGTATTTCTTCTGTTTCTTGCCCTCTGGAACCCATGATTCTAGATATTCAATACTGTAATTTCTTCTGTTGAGTTCTGTCCCTACTTATCTCTAATCCTTCTCAGAGTGCCAGTGTACTTCACAGACACTATGCTTGCCTTTATACATACTCCAATGGATGGTTTCCACTAGATTTTTAGCCTCCTTAAGACAAGCACTATGTCTTAAATAAGTCTCTACCCCAATATCTTACACATAATATACGCTCAGTAAGCTTTATTGATGATAAATGAAGACTGGTCTACAGAAAAACTGCTTTTTCTGTAACTCAGTTATAGAAGCTGACTCTATACTATGTTTTAATTGTCTTATAATAAATAAGTTCTTTTCAATTTGTGGAAGAAACAATCCTTAGTCTAAATAGATAGGTCCCATTTTACATAATATCTAAAACAACTGGTTAACAATTTATTAAAATAAAAATAATTGTAAATTGAATTTCAAATTGTTTTTGTCTTTTATGGTGAAGTACTCACTTGAATTTTTTTCTTTCTATTGCTTATATGCATAAAGAAAAGAATAGAAATGAAAAGTCAGTTTATTATTACTTAAACTTCCTAATAGGCACAGCTTCTGTGTCTCTCTCTGGGACTGCTTGAGAAATTGAAATCATTTTACATGTTAAGAAATTCTATTACAAACTTAATTAAAGAAAGGAGAGTCAGAAGAGTAAATTTGTAAAAGGAAAAAGAAAATACCCATGGGTGGCTATAGCACTTAGACTGGAAGCTGGAGGACAGGCTTTGAGATCTCCCATCCTCCCCACCCCTACCCCAAGGTCAAGACTCATTCCTGCTCCAGTCCCTCCAGGAGGCACACCATAGAGTGTACCTGCTGTGCTCAGACGGCCACCGAGGTCTGCTCATCTAGCTGGTTTTTTATTTTGGTTCGTTTAGCTATTGTCTCCATTAGGAGGGGTCCTATTCTCATATTTTTAAAATCTATAGTTGTTCGCTTATATAAACAGACCTTAATTTCAGTCATGTAATGTTGTCACTATAGTATAAATGATTGTGAGTCATATCTCATTCAAAAATACTATACAGTATCTATAGTATAGTAATTTGGAAAGAAAATTTCACCATTTGGTAGCATTAAAAATGGAGGGTGTCATTGAAACAAATAATAGATTTGCTCCTTTAATTAAACCATACACACTGTTTGTCTAATAAATGCACCATATAATTACTATAGTTTTATATTCACAAGGCAGAAAATATGCTTTATGTAATAGTTTTACTTTAGTAAATATTGTATGAGATGATTAAAAGAATTAATTTAGTTGCAGCCTGGGTAGCTCTGTAAAAACTAGAAATGCTACTGTAAAATATACTCTGAAGCAATGGGAACACGATGGTGATTAAGATTTTTTTTTCTGTATTACTTAAATCCCTATGGTTAGCACTAATATTGTTTGTAGAGTAAATAAATTGAATTGTGATCAAGACTATTGCTAAAACTACCATTACAAAGGAAAGATAGTTTTCTGTAAGTATTTTGCTTTAAAATGGGGATACTTTTCATCATTGTGGTTGTGTGATAAGAGTAGCACCTTATATTCTCACAGCTACTTCTTTTAAGTGCTCTGGTGTTATTTTAGATGTACAATAAAACCAATTCTTTCAAATAAATATGATTATGAAAGTTCTCAAACAAGCAGGAAACTACAGTGTGAGAAAGCAGAAAGCACAAAACTAATGGAGTGGAATTCATTGTCTGTTTTTTATATTTCTTGACTGATTGTTATGGAGGAAGTTTCCTTCAAAGAATTTATCATAACTATAGCCAAGAGCACATACACTTATTACACAGCTGTGTGGTGTGATCTAAGAAATGAATTTGCATTGTAGACCAAAGTTTTTGAAAAGATTCCCTCCGGTATACGGCATCTTATAACAACCGCTTCTTAAAATAGATGTTTGTGTGAGTAACATCGCAGTTTCATAATAAGATACATTTTTTAAAAAGAGAAAAGAAAAAACAGTTTCAGTCCATTTTAAATTTATCTGTGCAATTCTAGAAAGCAAACACATTTGTCTTGATTTGGTAGAGAGGTTCAATGGTTCTTGGGTGTTGGGGAAACACTGTTTTAGAGACAACAGTCCATCCCTACCTTAAATGAATCCCTTTTGGACCATAAATGTCTCCTCAAATTCAATTCATCAGTACAATATAAATAGAAAAACAAATGGTCCTTAAAATGTTTGTCATATTACAGACTGGAAGCATCCATAACTGGTGCCATGTGGCAATTTGATGATTAAAATGATTACAGAACAGGTGGCATTCAGCATTACCAGAGAGACCACACATCAGTCATTCAAGAACAGAAATCAATTAAGCTTGTCTATTAAAATGCAGAACTGTTGGTAGTCTTAAGATACTTCTAAAATATAATTTAAAGGTTGCATATTTTCTGGTACTCTCAGTAATAAAAAAAAAAAATAATGTTAAAGTATGAAATGTCCCTTTTATTTCATGCACACAATTAAAGTAACCACTAACATCAGTCCAGTTATCAAGATCTATAAGTCAACACAATGTAGAGACACAAAGGCCAAAAAGCAGCCTAAATTAAATCAGAGAGTTTAAGATCCTTTTCTACAGTTTTCTGAACTGTGAAAGATATATTTCATTGAGTTTTCTCATTCAGTGAAATTTCTAGTTTGATGGCCTTTTAAAATAACCTGTACATAATCATACTTAACATTTTTTTCTGGACAGTGTTATATGTATTTATTAGCTACTTCATGATAATGATAGGGATCTGTCCTTGCCACTGTCCTTTTTCCAGATACAATATTCCAGCTGATGCCTGGAAACAATATTCTCCTGAATACATCACACCTCATCATTCACATGTTCACAATTCAATCCTTGTTTCCCTTTGACCTTTTCTTATTTTCCCCTGGCATTCAGGTCATTCAGGCTCAAAATTTTGGGGTAAGCCTTGATTGATTGATTGATTAAATGAATTTTTTCTTTGGATAAAATTTCCAATTTTTACAAAAAATTTTGTAAAAGTACCACCTGCATACCAGTTACCCAGATTTACAAGTTATTTACATTTGCCTTATTTCTTTTTGTCATTCTCTCTCTTTCTTTCAATACATAATTTTTGAAACATTTGAGAGTAAGTTGGACCACTATGTCCCTTTGCTCCAAAATATTTCAATATGTAATTTTAAGAACACAACATCATCGTACATCACCACTGATGTTACATAAATATGTGACATAATTATTTTATGATATAATCATCAAACTAAGAAATTAATATTGATAGAATACTATTGTCCAATCCACTATTTTTTTCCTGGTCCATGATCTGGGATCATGTATTGCATTTAGTTTTCATCTAATGGCTAGTGAAGAATCCACATCACCTTGAGAACTAAAACTAAACTGTTTTCTTTAAACATGTTACTTGATAACCTCACTATTCTTTCTGCTTAAATAGAACAGCCTTTCCAGACTAAGAACATGAAGGGCTATTTTAGGTAAATAAAACAGTTCAGCATATTTCAAAGGAAAGGCTAGTATTTTTTTCAGAAGAAGTTTAAAATTCACTGCAAGGTATAACATACAGAAGAGTATACTTAGACTAGGGGTGAGGAAACTGTAGCCTTAAGGCCACGTGTGGCCTTCTAGGTCCTTAAATGTGGCCTTTTGACTGAATCCAAATTTTACAGAACAAATCCTTTCATTTTTATTAATACAATTTTGTTTGTCTTTTAAATTTTTTATTTTATTTTTGAAATGAATTTATTTAAAATACCAAAGAATAAAATAAGTTTCAAAGAAATAATCCTCCCAGATTGACCGGCACATCAGAACATCATTAAGCCATAAGGGCTAAATCGATGGCTGCTACACTCATGATTTAGTTTTAACTTCCCCCACCTGACTGGTGCCACAACCGCAGGAGGATGGTTGGCAAGTGTTTATGGGGGTCAGGTGCGCCAGTCTGTTAACAGCTTTTGACAACGGTGCAGTGTGTTTCTGTTTGAAGTGGAATTTGTGAATAGTTGCACAGCTTGAGAGTATTTTTAAATTCTGTCTGCTTAACAGCCCATCATGTTGAAGAAGACCAAGAGAACACTGAAGAAAGAAAACAGATTTTTTAATAAAGATTGTTTATTGCAATATTATCTTGTTTCTGCTAAAGATAAGATGATTTGCTTGCTTTGTGATACTGCAATATCAATGTTAAAGAAATTTAATGCTTATCAGCATTATAACACCCCTAAGGACCACAAATATTTAAATTAGAGGAAGAGGCACAAAAGGCTGTATTGCAGAAATTAAAAAATGAAAAGCAAAAACAAAGACAATTCTTCTAAGTAGCAATAAGACATAGAAATAATGCCACTGAAGCAACTTATAAAGTAGCTTATATACTCAAGAAAAAAGGGAAGCCATTCAGTGATGTAGAAATTGTGAAAGAATGCATTGTTGAAGTTGTAGGATGCTTAGACCCTGATAACATTTCAAAGTACAAACAACTTCCTCTTTCAAGGAGAACCATAACTGATCAGCAGCATGAACTAGCCTTCGACTTAATAGAACAACTTCACACAATACTTCAAAAGGAAAATATATATTATTCAATTGCTTTGGATGAATTAACTGATACTACTGATGTTGTGCAGGTTTTATACTTCATTCCAGTCATAACAGAAGATTTTCTTTGCTACAAAGAGTTACTCACTTGGGGCACTCTTGAAAACAGAACACAAGGAATAGATTATCTTCAACAACTTTCAAGATAAATGTACTGAAGTTGGACTGAATTTGGTAAATTTAGTGAGATATAGATGGTGCTGTGAGGAGGATGCTCTGTGGCTAGTGTGTGCTCTGGTGTAGGCTTCAGAAATTGGAAGAAAAGGCGAGTGGCAGCAGGCAGGTGAGACATGCTCTTAATTATCAGGGGGATGCAGCAGTGGCAAAAAGCATGGCTGAGAACATGGCGAGAGTTTATATATGGCTCTGAACAATAGTGGCAACATGCCATGGGAAAGTGTGATCACATGGGTTCACACAGGAGATAACACCTTGATTACATGAGTATGCTGACTCATGCCTCCCTGGAAGGCCAGCTAACCAGGGGGTCTGGGCTGGGAAAAACACTGCAGCAGTCATCTTAGTTTGGCCTAAGAAACCTGTTGCCTATACAAATGTAATTTCCCTTACATTCCACCTCCTGTGTAATAGGTTCACTATCGACACACAGGCCCATAGGGAGGCCTCTTGTGCACAAAGGCCACAACAACACTACAGGCAACGGCACAGTATTATCAGACCACAGCCAGTAGCTCCTAACACTAAAAGGGTCCAAGGCCAGCAGGACTAGAGACATTTCCACCATTGCTGTAATGGATCTCCAGTTAACTGTTGAATGGCTTGTATCTCACCATCAATTTTCTTCAATGCAGAGCAAATATCCTCCTGGTGATCAGGTATGTATACACAACATTCAGTATGTATGCACATGTGCCTCCTTGAGCTGCAATGAGGAAATCAAGGGCCACGTAGTTTTGGAAACCCATTTTTCTCATTTGGGTGATTTTAGCCACCAGGAGGGTCAAGGCCTGCCTGGTTTGATTCAGAGCCTGAGCAGTATTCTCCACTAGGACATTTACTTTTATTTCTACCTTAATGGCTTCACCCCCAGGGGAAAAGATAGCTGCCAGGTAGAATCACCATGGAGTCTGGTTCACCCTGGGCCAGAGGGAGAACACAGCATTCTGATTATGTGATTTCTTGATAAAGGTGGGGAGCCCCTTCCCCAGGACACATGGCCATCCTCATGTGCACCTTTCTGTCGAACGAGCAGGAAGATAAAGCCAGGCAGTGCCCTACTAGCCAACCTTAGGCTTTCCATGTAGGTAACCAGACAATGAGGCCATTAAACACGGCCCAGCTATCAGTGAAGACATGCAAAGGGGATGGCTCATGCACAACTATAATCCACACAGCAGGCAATTCAGCCCATTGGCTGTTCTGCTCCTGCCGTGTTTCAAACCAAATTTCATCATGATCCAACTGGCCAGCCACTGCCACCCATTGGGCTAAGGGGCCATGACTGGATCCGTTGGCATACCATGCCTCCACTGGAGGGGGACCCTGTCCTTCAAGATACTGGTTCTCTTCCCTAGGTATTATTACGGTCTGAGGGTCAGCTTCAGACACAAATTTAACAGGACCCAGTATTGTGTACAACTCTTCAGTTAAAGGGCTGGAGCTGAGCTCTGCTTGTTGCTCCAAGTAAGCTCCCCACCTTGCCAGAGTGGATGTGTGGGCTACCCTTGATTGTGGGCTAGTTATCCATGACCTCACCCATTCTGCTATGGGGTATAATGGTGCACACTAGCAACTTAGACTTCCCAGTTATAGCTTCACAGGCCTGAAGGGCAGCATACACAGTTGCCAGCTGCTTTTCCACCAAGGAATAGCGCTCCTGGGGCGTTTCCAAGTCTGGGACCAAAACCTAATAGGGACCCACCGCTTATGCTGGTGTTGCCTCAAACCCCAGCCCATTCCACTTGCATAGACTGTCACATTGAGGTCAAATGGCTGTGAGTGGTCTACTACTTGTAGTATCTGGGCTTGTGCAACAGCCCTCTTGGCTGCCATAAAAGAGGCCTCTGACTCCAGGTACCAGTCCCACTGTGCCTCCTTTTTACACAATGAATGCAATGGCCGCAACAGTTGGGCCAAGTGGGGAATGAATATACGCCAATACCCCCAAATCCCCACAAACACTTGTAACTGTTTCACCATAGTGGGTTGGCAGAAGGCTTGATTTTTATCTGTAACTGCCTTGGGGATTGTTTTTGTCTTACCTGACCAGACAACACCCAAGAATTTGGCTGACAAGCCAGGTCCCTGGACCTTGAAGTCATTCACCATCCAACACCATTGTTCCAATGAGGTTCAAAGACTGGCAACACCTTCTTCTAGATCTATAAGGGAATTAGAGGTTAACATTATATCATCAATATAATGAAACAGAAACACTGATGATGGCCGACTCCATGTGGCCAAATCCTGTGCGACCAAACCATGACATATGTTGACCTGTGGAGGTAACCTTGTGGTAAAACCACAAATGTCCACTGTCATCCTTTCCACGTGAAGGCAAACTGGTCCTGACTGACCATAGCTATGTCTATGGTGAAAAAGGCATTGGGCAGGTGCACTACACAGTGGTACTGTCCAAGCACCAAAGTCAGTTGATCCATCAGATCCAGTATAGACAGCACCATGCATGCAGTGGGGGAGTCACTTTATTCAGCTCTCGGTAGTCTACTGTCATTCTCCAAGTTCCATCTGGTTTCTTAACTGGCCAAATGGGAGAGTTCAATGGACTGTGAGCCGGGAGCACTATGCTGGCCTTTTCCAGGTGCAATGTGGTTTGTGAAATTTCTTCGTGCCCCTCAGGGCAAACAATACTGTTGGGTACCATAGGATGAAGTGTGGGCAGAACCTGTGATGGGTGATGGGGGTGGCCACGCACCACCAGCTTCACAACCCTAACTCGGAGGTGGAACTCACCTGCCAAGGTGGTTAGGGTTAAGCCATGCAGAATGTCAACACTCAGAATATATTTCTTCACAGGAGGCACATACACAGTGTTTGGCCTAGGGACCAAACGCCCTATCCTCAATGGAATAATCACTTGTTTAACTTCGACGGTTTGCCCACTATAGCCACTATCTACATAGACTGTCTGTCCCGCAAACCACTCAGGGTTTCCAAAGATTAGGGAGCAGTCAGTTTCCATGTCCACCAAGGCCAAAACCCACTGCACATTCATAGGGGACCAATGAATGGCAAGTTCCACATGCAGCCTCTGGTAATCTGGGGCCCGTTCTAACCAGGTGCCTTGGACTAACCCCTAATCTATATCAAAGAGGAGGCTTTCAACCATAAAATCTTGCAGCCACACATTGTGGGTCTCTTTGGTGGGCATCTCAGTTCCCCGCCTCTTGGGTGCTTTCATGAGTTGCTGGCGGGGAGCTGGCTGATTCCACAAGCCAGTAATACCTCATTAGGCTGTTTATCTATCTTCCCTTTATTTACTCCTGCTAATAGCAGGTCTAGCCACACCTGGATTTGACACACCTTCTGGGCCCCTTGTACTGCCTTCTTCTGCAGTGGGCCCTGAGTTCATAGGCCCTTCTCGGGTCCTTGTACATACGTACTCCTCCCTTCCCTCCTTTCCGCTCTTCAGCATCTCCTAGAGCCGCCATGGCAGTGGTGACCTCATGCATCCAATTCCCCACACAGGGAGTGAGCACAGCTGCTAGCAAGCCAAATGAACTCAGGCAGCTGTGGCAAAGACTAGGTCACGAGTGCATGTAGTGAAGCGCTCTTCATCAGGCCCCCGCCAGTTATCTACTGAAAAAATGGCCTAGTGCATTCCCAACTCCCGAAGAATCTGAATTAAGTCTGTGTATGAAGTCCACTTACTCACGGTTTCGGGTAGTTCTCCAGGGTCATCCCATACTGTGCAGGCAGCAGCCATAAGCCATTCAAGCAAGGAATGGTCACCCTCGCCATGGCAACCACTTGTCTGTAGCCTCTACCTCAGGGAAGGATGTATACTTATGGATGCCAATTGCTTCATTTCCCTTGGGGAGCACAGGACGCCGTCCATTCCTTCATCCCATAAGCGCAACAACCAGGCAGGCACAGTCTCCCCAGGATGCTGTCTGCACTGTTTTCCCAGCTCCCTCAGCTCCAGGGGGTGTAGGCAGAGTAAAAGATATGCTCCATTACTGTGGGCGTGTCCTGCGCCAGCCCCAGGGCCCCATGGGCTGCGCATGCTCCATTTTCTGTTTTACAACCAGGCGGGCTCTCAGCAGAGGGTCGGAGCCCGCCTTCATTCTCCTGCATACTCGCAGTTTCGTCAGCGACCTCTTTCTCCAACTCCTGCAGGCGGGCTTCCAAATTTTCCTCTATCTCTTGTAACTCTCTTACCTGGGCTTCTCGCCGCAGGGCATCCTTATGCTGCTCCCGGAGGGCTGTAAGGAAGAGCCGCCCCACCCGACCAGCCACTGCTTGCTCCCCAGGCTGCAGCAACTCCTCCAAGGCCTTCAAGGCCTTTTCCAGGTTGGCAGGTGTCCATTCTACCTGCTCCCACCCTGTGGCAGGGGCTCACGACATGAGGACCACTACCACTGGCTGCCACAAGCCCATAGGAGGCCATATATCCGCCCTGCTGGGTGTAGGGGACACTTACCCTTCCAGATCGTGCCAGACTACACCAAGTGTGAGGAGGATGCTCTGTGGCTAGCGAGCACTCCGGTGCAGCCTTCAGAAATTGGAAGAGAAGGCGAGTGGCAGCAGGCAGGTGAGACATGCTCTTTATTATGGATGGGGGGAATACAGCAGTGGTGGAAAGCATGGCCGAGAACATGGCGAGCTCTTACATATGGCTCTGAACAATAGTGGCAACATGCCATGGGAAAGTGCGATCACATGGGTTCACACAGGAGATAACACCTGGGTTCCATGAGTATGCTGACTCATGCCTCCCCCGGAAGGCCAGCTAACCAGGGGAGCTGGGCCAGAAAAGACACTGTAGCATTGATCTTAGTTTGGCCTAAGAAACCTGTTGCCTATACAAATGCAATTTCCCTTACAGGTGTACCTTCCATGACAGGAAAATGTGAAGAGTTTATTGCACATGTAAAATAAAGTATTGACAGATCCAGATGCTTTCATTTCTTTTCACTGTAATTTCCCTCAGCAAAATCTCTGTGTTCAAGCTACTATTTTAAGTGACAGTTTGCAGTAAGTTATATGTATTGTTAACTATATTAATGCAAATGCAACACAGCATCCTCAGTTTCATAACATGCTAAAGTTGAACAATGAGGTATTCAGTGTTGATTTGCCATATCATTCTAAAGTGCATTGGCTTTCTCAGGAACAGGTGTTAGGCACAATTTTATCTCTGTGAGAACAGATAGTTAAATTTTATAAGGAGCAGAATCAGCAATATGAATTATTGAAAGAAGATTTCTATAGGAATGCAGCATTTCTGTGTAATATGTCAAATGAAAACAACTCGAATACTTCTTTGCAAAGTAAAACTAAGTCTATATATGATATGTGGCAAAAAATCCAAGTATTTCGAAAAAAGCTATCTTTTTTCAAAACACTACTTCTGCAAAAGGACATTTCAAATGAACATTTTCCCTAATTAGCAAAGGTCACTGATGAGCAGGATGATATATGTGAATCATTTGAAGAATATGCAGCTGTTATAGAACTATTAATTGGAGAACACAATGAAAGTTTCACTGACTTTGAAAATCATGACATCACACTCAAATTAACATTTCAGCCTTATCTAGTTGATATCACCAAGGTGCCTAAAGAACTACAGATGGAATTGATTGAGCTCTCAGTAGTGACATTTTAAACTCATTGTTTGATGCTAAGAAAGATCCAATTAAAATATGGAAAACTGTAGCAGAATACCCATGCCTTCGGCAACATACCCCAAAATACTTTCTTGCTTTTCAACTACTTATTTCTGTAAAACTACATTCTCCTACCTAACCCAAATCAAGATGCCCTTAAGGTCATAAATGACTGATACCCATCTAGAGCATCAGCGGAAACTGTGGACCTCCATGCTGCAACCAAATACTCAAATGCTTTCCAAGAAAAAGCAGACACCACAAAGTCATTAAAAGGTTAGTTAACTTTAAAATTAACAAATAGTTTTCATTTTTTGAAATTATTAATTACATAGTAGTTAGATTTTTATAAAATAATGTACATTTTTAAGTATATCTAATTGAAGTTTCTTGAATGTGGCCTTATTTGATTATAGCTAAATTAATGTTGCCTTCCAACATGAAAAGTTTTCCCACCCATGACTTAGATTATAGAATTATAATAAGTATTTTCACTTAATGACATAAAATTGGTGCAGAAAAAATTAAGAGCTAAAATAAAACACATATTAATCACAACATGTTAAATTTATATGATTAAATTTTAATCTACATTTAAAGAAATCAAGAGTTCTACTTTAGCTACATGTAACACCTAAGATTGCAATATTATACCATACATGCATCATTAGTAGAGAATAGAGACCGGGAAGCAAGGAAATTACTTTTATGTTATACATATTTTTTCCTGTGCAATTTGTTTACCATATTCATATATTACCTATTCAAAAAAGAAACAAAATTAACAACAGATTTTTTAGCAATATACAAAAAACTCATCTTGGTATTCAAAGTTCTCTAGTGCTAAGAATTTATATGCCTCATCTTAGTTAATCTTCACAGTAACTCTATAAATATTAGTTGCTATTGCTATATTTATCCTTATTTTACAGGGTGAGAAATTGAGATTTAGAGAGGTTAAGCAAGTTGCTCAAGGTCACACAGCTAGGAATGGAGAAACAAGGTTCTGAATTCCCTTCCAGATGGGATTGTCTGGAGCTCAACTGGGGTGGGAGGGAGAGCTGAGTGTCAGGTGTCAGAGAAGCTGATTAAAACAAGTCAAAAATGAAAGAGTTAGTCCTTTAATCATTTACCATGATGGTGCAAGCCAGAGGTGAAAACCTGAGCAGGCACAAACTCCCCTTGTTCCATTTCCTCCATGGAATGGTGCCCCTGCTCAAGGGTCAAAAGGGTTAGCACAGATGTAGGGGTCATCTCACTGTTGAGGTCTCCAGTTTTATGGCAGTTTTATGTGGGCTGGGGGATGGTGGAGGGAGAGAAATAGGAGTGGAAAAGTACTGGGTCCTGAGAGTAGGGAAAAGTGTTTTCATCACCTCTGCCCAAGGCCTCAAATAAGAAGACACACAAATGAAAATATGCCAAGAGCATGACCAGCCAGGGGGCCTGAGTCCTTGACTGCAACTCCTTTCAGAGACTACACGCACTGGCTGTGTTCTAAGTCTGGTGTAGGAAGGGCAGCTTTCCTCATGAAGTTTGCCAGGTAAAGCCTTTGTAATTGCCTAGTCAGGTCAGAAAAAAATCACACATAGGTTTTTAACCAAGAGTCAGACTCCTCAGAGACCTCGTATCATTTTACACAGAACAAAGAACATCCAGATATGGTTGGACTACTTCCTCTGTAGTATTATTACATCTTGTGTACTCTTCCTCCTGTTAAAA
>NW_012149174.1:256020-258770 GCF_000956105.1 Propithecus coquereli
TGACTAACCAAGCCACTTATTTTTGTTTGAACAAATCTGGTACAGTGAAATAGTACTATAGTATGATTAAATCTATGGAAATATGTTTATTGGCCATTTGTTTATCTTCTTTTGAAAAGCTTCTGTTCATGTCTTTTGCCCACTTTTTGGTGAGGCAGTTTGATTTTTTTCTTGCTGATTTGCTTGAGTTCTTTGTAGATTCTGGTTATTAGTCCTTTATTAGATGTATAATTGCTAAGATGTGGAATCAACTCAAATGCCCATCAATTCATGAGTGGATCAACAAATGTGGTATATGTGTGCCATGGAATACTATTCAGCCATGAAGAAGGATGACTTAATGCCCTTTGCAATAATTTGGATGGAACTAGAGACTATTATCCTAAGTGAAGTATCTACAGAATGGAAAAACAAATGCCATGTTTAATCGCTATTAAATCGGAATTAACTGATGAGCACACATGTGCATGGGGGCAGTAAAACTCAACAGAAATCAACTGGAGGGGAGGGGATAAGGGGACAGGCACATTTATTAATATAATCCTTACTCCACCATTATAAAAGTAACCCATATAACCAAAAACATTTGTACCCCCATAATATTTTGAAATAAAAAGTTTAAAAAGCTATGGAAATAGAAACAGGTTGACTGAAACTAGAAAGTTGGAGTCACTTAAATTCAAGGGTTTACTGTTCAACACTATTCTCGACAGTTGGTGTAAAACGTTTCTTCAACAGATTGTTCCCCTGTTCTATCTAACCCATAAAACCAATCCATCCTCAGATTTACAGGCTACTATTTGCACCCTGATGGTGGGGCTATTAATATTTTCCCTGCTTAGCTCCTTAACTACTTCAGAGAAAACTCCTGAACAACAGACTTTATTGAGTAACTGGTCCCTTGAGAATGTAAATAAAAAATTAAGTTGATAAACTACAAAAGAACCTATAATAATATTCTCATATTTTTCTAAAAAATAAAGCTATAAAGCTTCCTGGGAGGTATAGACATATTGAGTGCTCTCTCTTGTATACTTGTCTCAAAAATCATGACTCCATGATTTTAAAGAATGACACTGTTTTAGATTGATTCTATAGCGGCTTCCCTTGTGAGGTAGTTAGCTGGTTTAAAATGAAGTTCTTTTTCTCTTTAACATACTGAAAAACTGCCTTATATGCTAAATATAACGTTGAGTATGAAATGCCTGTCATCAAGACTAAGCACATAAACAGTAAGTCACTCATTTTTGATTGCATTTTCTGTTGCTAAGCTGGATGAACCTATTCGTATTCCTGATATTTTAACGGTTTATTTAAAACCTATATTTAAATAATTTCTTGTTCAAAACATGTTTCTGAATTAAGATTCACATCTTCCTGTTGTCACATTAGTTGAAGTACAGAACAGTTATATTCAGCATGTCAAAATATAGCTGATAAATTATTAGCACCAGATCTGTGTAAATTGTTTGGCTTCTCTTATTTCTTATAAAGTAGAATAAGAAAGTAGTAATTGACTAATTGTTAGGTATTTTCATTTTAAGATAAACAATCTCAGATTTCTGACTTTTTTTTTTTGCTAAAATAGTACTTGTTTTCATTGGAAAAACAGGTTTTTTTCAGTTTAAACATAATGAAAATATATATAATTTAGCTTAGAAAGTATGATAATCACTGGGACTATTATAAGTATTTACATAAGGATTAAGCTGGAGCTAATATGTCTATATTGATTTTTTAACAATATACTCTTAAATGAATAAATCATATGTAGATCAATGGAACAGAATAGAGAACCCCAGAAATAAAGCCACATATTTACAGCCAACTGATCTTTGACAAAGCCAACAAGAACATATATTGGGGAAAAGATATTCTTCTTAATAACGGTGCTGGGAAAATTGTATTGCCATACAGAGAAGAATGAAACTGGATTCCTATCTTTTTATATACAAAAATCACTTCAAGATGGATTAAAAATTTAAGTGTAAGACCTGAAACTATAAAAGTACTAGAAGAAACCTGAGGGAAAACTCTTCTGGACATTGGTACAGGCAAAGAATTTATGACTAAGACCTCAAAATCACAGGGAACAAAAGCAAAAATGGACTAATGGGATTTAATTAAACTAAAAAGCTTCTGCACAGCAAAAGAAATAATCAACAGAATGAGCAAACAACCTAAAATGGAAAAAAATATTTTGCAAACTATTCATCTGACAGGGAACTAATTTCCAGAATATACAAGGAATTCAAACAACTCAACAACAACAAAACCCCCAAATAATCCCATTAAAAAGTGGGCAAAGAACATGAATAGACACTTTTCAAAAGAAGACATACAAATGTACAACAGCTATATGAAAATTGCTCAGCATCACTAATCATCAGAGAAATGCAAATTAAAACCACAATGAAATATCATTTTATCCCAGTCAGAATGGCTATTAATAAAAATAACATATTTTGGTCAGTATGTGGAGAATAGGGAATTTTTATACACTGTTGGTGGGAATGTAAATTAGTACAGCCTCTATGGAAAATAGTATTGACATTTCTCAAAGAACTATAAGTAGATCTACCATTTGATCCAGGAATCCCACTACTAGGTATCTACCCAAAGGAAAGGAAATCAATATATGAAAAAGATACCCACAATTGTGTGTTTATTACAGCACTATTCACAATAGCAAAGATATGGAATCAACCTAAGTATCCATCAACAGATGAATAGATCAAAAAATGAGGTAT
>NW_012149174.1:258820-260553 GCF_000956105.1 Propithecus coquereli
GGGACTTTTTGATAAAGGCCATTCTCACTGGAGATAAGTGATATCTCATTGTGGTTTTGATTTGCGTTTCCCTGATGATTAGAGATGTTGAGCATTTTTCCTATGTTTTTTTGGCCATTATTCTGTCTTATTTTGAAAAGTTTCTCTTCATGTCCTTTGCCTACTTTTTGATAGGGTTTTTTGATTTTTTCTTGCTGATTTTCCTGAGTTCTAAATAGATTCTAGTTATCAGCCCCTTATCGGATTTGTAACAAAGCTTTTCTTTAGTTCATTTCTTCAGGGTAATAGTCCATTTTAAGTGCTACTAAGTGAAAAGATTTAATTGCATTAAAGAGTTCTTTTTGCTGCATTAGCTCATCAATGCAATGTGGATACTTTCCAATGATGGTTACCTGCATTACAGGGAAACCCAATCTTGGAAGGGCAGAGGAAGTAATATCCATTTGAAGCTCAGCTGCTAGTGGTGGTAGAGGGTGGTAGATGGAGAGGCTTTCGTTCCTAGGCATGGTGGCAACATGGATAGATGGCAAAGATTTACTTTGGTGAAAATTCAGACAAAATTGAATTGAAGGATTCAGTTTGAATTGTCATGTGTTTCAAAGGTGGATTTTTACCTCTAAGAGTAGAAACCAGTGGTGTGTTTTTGGTTACAGCATTGACCTCCTTGAAGCTGTTATTTGTAGGAGAGACTGGAATGGAAGAGTTCTCTCCGAGCTCAAAAATGACAATGAGGAAGGGAGACACTGCTATTTTACTGAATTAAATGGATTTGTAAATTTTGTTAATATAATTTTTGAGATTAGACACCTAAAGGCATCTGATAATAAGTGGCTATAACTCAAATTTTAGCATACAAGTAGTATTGGTCACCATGTTGTTTTGTTGTTTAAAAAGTTAGGCCATTCTGAGGAAACAAGTAACTGGGAGGAAGAGAAGTCCTGTTGATTCTTTCCTAGAACTATCAATTGCTACACTCCTTTCATCCTTCACTGGCTGCTTATTATTGAAGTCCTTTAATCTGGGGTAACTCCTTTATTTCCACAATTTATTAGTAGTACTGAAAACCATAAGGAGTTTTCTTACTTTTATTTCAAAATATAAATATTTGATAACATTTACTGTCCTGAAAAATCAGAACATTTGGATTTTTAAAAGGATACGAGATCATTTATGTGGTTCAGGACTAACACAGGGAGGGAAGCTGAAGAGACAAGGTAAATTCAGCTTACTACCAAGTTTTATCTAGATCAACAGCAGATGAACACCAGAGAATTCTTTCCTATGTGTACTTAGATATCATTCATTCATTCAATCATTTAATAATTCACTTATGACAGGCAGTAGATTATAACAGGAATATGACAAAATCATCTTTTCTACCATGAAAGGCACATAATGAACTAAGATTTACATAAACACTTATTTAGTTTAAGTTGTCCTAAATGTTAGAATGGAAAATACAGGTATTCAATACATTTTTTCCAGTTCATGAGAATGCATCATAATTAGTATATGCCTAATTTTAAATTGTTTGCTTTTAGTAATGGAGTTCATTTTCAAGATATCAATGCTAATATTATGTAAGTTATGTCATAAGTTCATGCCTTCACTTGGTGACAAACATTGCATCTAGTTGTAAGAAGGCCCCTCAAGATCTAGACTTTCTTTACTGCAATGAAGTTGTCAAACTATGTGTTTAGAAGCTATTAGCTCTGTAGTTTTATATATTTATA
>NW_012149174.1:264985-266685 GCF_000956105.1 Propithecus coquereli
ACAGGATTAAAGACTACCCATAGGAACTTGACTAGGTAGGATATAGAGCTACAACAACTTGACTGACAGTGTCCCTTGAATGGGACATCTAGCCAACTAAATAATCAAAAATTTAGAAAGTTTGCTGTTGACATTTATCTTTATCTCATTCTTGCAGTGTTCTTTGAAAAAATTAAATATTGTGCCACCTTGCTCAAGACATGGGACAAGAGAAAAGAAAATGAATCTTGGATTGGAAGAGAAATGAAACTTTCCTAGGGAGGGCCAACTAGTATTCTGGGTCCTAGAAAAAAGAGGACATGACTAAGAAGACTCTTTCAGAGAAACAAGACATGTTTGCAAGCCAAGCATAGGAGCCAGATGGTCTGTGAGATGTCATGTCAGGGATGCCCTGAATAGTTGTGTGGCCAGTAGCTTGGGGAAGAGGCACCACAGACATTTAGTCTCAGGGTTTTGTTTTCTGCTTCGTAGCATGTTTATGTTATCTAGTCTTTTATAAAATTTGGTCAAATTCTATGGCCTGTGTTATCTGAGCTTTGAGGGAAGGCAAGAAGGAGACTGCGTGTGCATTTTATGGTTCATTAAATTTGAAGATAGCTTCAATCACAAAGAATTGGTTACCAGGTACCAAAAGGTGAGAGCAGAGGTCTAGAGCAAGTGACAGCAAGGGATAAGGAGACTAGATTTGTAAGCCTTTGATCTTATTCTTTTCATTCAGAAATACCAATAAATAAGATAAAAGAGTGCCTGTAGGAACACAGAATGGGATGCTATCTACAGTAGTTGAGTATTAAAGTGAACATAGGAGAATGTATTGCCTTCAGTATTAGCTTTAGAAACACATACAATTAGTTGGAGGTTCTTAATCTGGAATCCGTAGGGATTCTGTGGACAATTTACATTGTATCCAACATTTTGTGTATGCATATGTATTTTCTTGGGGAAAAATATATAATTTTTATCACATTGTAAGAATAGTCCACAAGTAAAAAAAAAAAAAAAAGATATGTATTTCATTGTATATATACAATCTTGGCTTCATATATTTTAGGAAGTTTTTTTTCTTTTCAATTTAACATACTTTGAGCATTTTATCCAGGTAATAATAATTATTTGAAAGGCATCAATTTTGATGGTGCCTCATTTTCTAAAGTACAGATACATCATGTTAGGTTTGGTTTTAAGAGCGAGAGAGATGTAGATGTCGTCCTGGTTCTTTGACTTCTGGCTTGGAAGAATCACAGGCCGCCAGTGGGATGGAGTGATGACAGACACGGAGCACTTCCACACAGGCAGCTTTATTGCAGGACACAGGAAGATTTACAAAGTGAAAGTACATTCCAGAAAGAGGAACAGGTCTGTCTGCCCAAGTGGAGAAGACACAGTTTAACAAGATTTTCTCTTTTTATGTTGTAAAGCTGGAGGTGGAATATTCATGATTGTCTGAGAGAGGGGTGGAGAATTCTTAAAATTGATACCCTCCCACTTTCTGTCCTTGTATGGCTGGCTCTGGAAGTGTCATGGCGCTAGGGAGTGTGATTTTTACCATGCTAGTGTATGTTAATAGGGAAAGGTTACCTTTGGCCACAGGTGCCTAGCTTCTGCACATGGTCCCAGTCAGAAAAATCCCTAACCTCATGTTCCTGCTATTGTGTTCTTTCCTCTGTTGTTATTGGTCCTGACCTTTGGCCCTTCGCCAC
>NW_012149174.1:270270-271640 GCF_000956105.1 Propithecus coquereli
GCAATTATAAACATGGTCAATATTAATGCAACTGTAACAATAATCACATTGAATGTGAAAGTTCTAAATATTCCAATTAAAAGATAAAGTTTGTCAGCCAACCCCATAATTACACTTTTGGATTGTCCATTGAAAATTGATATTCTAAGAGAGGAGAGAAAATAAAATCATATAATATGCTCAATTAAAACCAGAGAAGGCATAAAAACAAGGAAGTAAAAAGAAAGAACAAATGCAATCAATAGAAAGCAGTTATAAACATGGTCAATATTAATGCAACTGTAACAATAATCACATTGAATGTGAAAGTTCTAAATATTCCAATTAAAAGATAAAGTTTGTCTGAATGGATAAAAATTTTGAGACCCAATTATATGTTGTCTATAAGAAATTCACTTTAAATATAAAGACCAGATACATTAAAAGTAAGAGATGGAGAAAGGTATACCACGCTAACACTAATCAAAAGAAAACTAGAGTAGCTCTATTTCAGACAGAGCTGACTTCTGAACAAGCAAGTATTTTAGTCACTTTCTATTCACCCCACTGGTGAAAGAGAGATTCCCAGCCTGGAGTTATGGGGATGGCTGGACATACACCACACAACACTGTGCAGATAAAAACACAGCAGTGTGTACTCACAGGCTGGGGGAGGAGGACATGCATATCACACAGGACCACATGGGGGTGGCACTCAGGAACGGAGTGAACAACCAGAGGCTGTGGGAAGCTATATAGTATCAAAAGAAGGGGGTGTCCGCTGATTCCCATAGGCGGAAGTATTTGGCTTGTTTGAATAATTTTGCTAGCTGACAGGGAACTGAAACCTGCTACTCAGGGATAAGCAGAAACTATGCCTTATCCCCAAGATAATGGTTGTTTGGCTACAGGGACCAAAACTTGTTATGGCTGTTTGACGCCCTCCTGATTTTACTAGATGTTAAGGCACACGTAGTATTGGGTCTTAATTGAAGCACTTACCTGACAGAAAAAGTTTCAGGGTTAAATAGGGCATTATATAATGAAAAAGAGGACAAATTGTCTAAGAATTCATACCAATTCTAAATGTGTATGAACCTAACAGAGTATCAAAATACTTGAAGCAAAATATAATAGAACTGAAAGGAGAAATAGATAAATCCACTCTTACAGGTAAAGGCTTCAACACTCCTGTCAGTAATTGATAAATCAAGCAGGCAAGAAAACAGTGAGGTTATATGGGACCTGAACAACAGTATCATACATTTTGATCTAATTGACATTTATAATATATGTCATGCATATACAGGCATATCTCAAAGATTTTGAGGATTTTGTTCTAGACCACGACAATAAAGCAAATATTGTGATAAAGTGAGTCACACTTTTTT
>NW_012149174.1:272695-278492 GCF_000956105.1 Propithecus coquereli
AACAGTGGGCTTAAAATATTCAGTAAACCATACTATGAACATATATGCTGCCATCCAGGCTTTGTTTTTTTTATTTATAGAGCATAGGTAGAGTATATTTAACACAAATCTTAAGGCCCCTAGAATTTTTGGAAGGGTAAATGTGCATCGGCTTCAACTTAAAGTCACCAGTTGCATTAACCCCTAATAAGAAAGTCAGCCTGTCCTTTGAAGTTTTGAAGCCAGTTATCGACTTCTCTTCTCTAGCTATGAAAATCCTAGATGACATCTTCTTCCAAGGCTATTTCATCTACATTGAAAATCTGTTGTGTTGTGTAGTCACCTGCATCAGTGATCTCAGCTAGATCTTATGGATAACTTGCTGCAGCTTCTACATCAGGATTTGCTACTTTACCTTGCACTTTTATGTTATGGAGATGGCGTCTTTCCTTAAACTTAATGAAGCAACCTCTATTAGCTTCATGATTTTCATCTGCAGTGTCCTTACCTGGCTCAGCTGACCTTGATAGACTTGCAGAGAGTTAAGGCCTTGCCCTGGATTAGGCTTTGGGTTAAGGGAATGTTGTGGCTGGTTTGATCTTCTATCCAGATCACTCAAACTTTCTCCCTATCAGCAATAAGGCTGATCATTCTTTTACTGATATTTGAAGGAATGATCACTTTCTTATCATTTTGTGTTCACTGGAGTAGCATTTTTCATTTCTCTCAACTTTTCCTTTGCATTCACAACCTGGCTGTTTGGCACAAAAGGCCTAACTTTTGGCCTATCTCAGCTTTCAATATGCCTTCTTGATTAAGCTTATTTCTGATTTCTAGATTTCTTCATTTAAAGTGAGAAATATGAGACTCTCATTTTCTTGAACAGTTAAAGGCCACTATAGAGTTATTAATTGGCGTAATTTCAAAATTGTTGTGTCTCAAGGAAGAGGGAGGAGAGAGATGGAGGATGGACGGAACAGTCAGAAAACACACAACATTTACCAATTAAATTCACTGTCTGACATGGGTACGGTTCTTGGCACCCTGTAACAATTACAAGACTCATGTCAAAGATCTCTGAATACAGATCACCATAACATGTATAATAATGGTGAAAAAACTGAAATACTGTAAGAATTTCCAAAATGTGACACAGAGACATGAAGTAAGCACATGCTGTTGGAAAAATGACACTAAAAGGCTTGTTCAACACAGAGTTGTCACAAACCTGAAATTTATAAAAATCACAATGCCTACAAAGTACAGAAAAGCGAAGTGCAATAAAATAAGTTACGCATGTATATGACTTCTGGAAAAGGCAAAATTCTAAAGATAGTTAATACATCAGTGTTTGCTCAGGAACTCAGTGATGAGGAAAGTATATTTGACAGCAGTGAAACTATTCTGTAGACCATTTTAATGGTGGATACATGTCACTATCCATTTGTCAAACCCATAGAATTTTTCAAAACAAAGAATGAAGTTTAATGTATGAAATTTTAAAAAATCATCTAGGATGATGTGGAGCCCAGAATGGAATGTGGACTCTGACAGAAATATCTAACTACAAACATATGAAACATGTGTTACTGAAGATGGCATATAAATAAAGTGATGGCCTAAGAAATGAGTACGGTCTGTAAGGCTAATGGCAAAGGTATTGCCTATAAGCACATTACCCAGCTGATAAAATTGCTTCCTATGGGGGTATGGGCTAACAATTCTGAAACCACTGTAAGTACATGTTTTCTGGAATTCAACGGTTAACTCAGTGGTAAGCGGGAGCCAGGTGTCTCACTGTTAGAATGGAGGTTTATAGACAAGCAGGGGAACAATCTATATGGGAAGGGGTTAGAATTGGAGACATCCATATGACATCATGTTCAGCTTTATATAGACACAGATGGTCACAGATGAAAATATTTACAGATATGTGTGTATTCATGGGTTAGTATACACATAAATTTCTCACTTTGCCAACTGAGGGCACAGAAGCAATAATATCCCAGTAGCAATGAACACACCTGTAACCCAGATCTTGGTTTCTAATACCATTCTCCAATAAAAGGAATCAGGGTTTCTTTAGAATTGTGCATGATTCTAGGATTAGGGCAGAAAATATACAAGATGAGCCTAGAGCATCCTGAACTTCTCAAAAGTAAGGAGTGCTAAAATAAATAAATAAAAATGATAGAGTATATCAAAGTGAAACAGGAGCCAAATGAAAGAGCTTCCAATGGCCAAACAAAAAAATCTGAGCAATAAAATGAATATCATCGTGTTATAATCCATAGTATAAAATACATATCCACAAATCTGTACTGATATAAATAGATGATTGAATAAATAATTGGTGAGAACAAAGAAATATCCCATGCAGAATTTCAAATAATTTATTATAGCTACTCTGCCTTCAGGAGATGGTACATAGCTTCCTATTCCTTATGGGTAGGCTGTTCATAGTGACTTCCTTCCAAAGACTACAGTGTGAAAATGGGGGAAAAGTAACTTTATGTGGAGGAACCTGACAAACACTACCTCAGCCAGGTGATCAAGATTAACATCAACAAAGATAAGTCATGTTGGTAGTATGTAACCTTATATGATGTGCTGAGAATAGCACTTTACCTTTGCAGTATCCCTTCCAAAAGTCTAAAACCTCAGTTGATCTAATAATAATTAGCAGAAAGTCCCAATTAAGGGATAGTCTATAAAATATATGACCAGTGCTCTTTAAAACTGTCAAAGTCTTCAAAAATAGAAAGTCTGAGAAACTGTCACATCTAAGAAGAGCCTAAGGAGACATGACTACTAAATGTAATGTGTTATCTTGACTGGGACCCTGGGTCATTAGGTAAAAACTAAAAAGGACATTAGGTTAAAAAAATCTAAAGCACCAACTTTATCAATAATAATGTATTAATATTGATTCATTAATTGAGACACAGGTACCATATTCATATAAGGTATTAATGGAGAAAACTGAGTTTAGAGTATAAGAGAACTCTGTAAAACTAAATTTATTCTTGAAAAATTTATTGAAGGTAAATCACATACAAAGAATTTGTTTCTCAAGGGAGACTGTTAAATGACATTCTTATCTCCCACCAATGATATGAAAAATATAATACAAAGGTGCAGCAGGTGAAGGCCATATCATGATGTTAATTTCCAATAACATCTATTTTCCGGGATATAAATTAGTGTGAGAGGGTAGAGGTCCTGCTAGTTGCAACCCGAGAATGGCAGATTTGCTTTCCTGGCTCTAGTTTAGAGCTTGAGGCACTGCTGGTGAGAGTGTGATGCTAATTGGATTTCTGTCTTTTGAGGACAGGGGAAGTGATGACAGGGATCCTGCAATTCCAACGGGACACATCAGATTTTTCTGTTTTTCTTAGAATGAAGGAATAGTCCATTGTGTGAGCTTATCATATTAATCTATCCTCGGTTTACTTAAAACATTCAGTATGCAGAATCAAGTATTTCTTCAGGTTAAAGTAATTCCCTCTTTATTTTTTAATAAATACCTCTCCTCTGTTTGTTCTTATTTCCCTTTCTTCAACTCCTACTATTCTGAAGCTATTTCCTGGCTATGTACTTTAAGTCTCTTATTGCAAATCATGCCTGTCTTCTTTTGTCTGTATTTTGAGATATGCTTTCCATTTAATCTTCCAGTCAATCTCTTCCTCTCCTAACATGTTCTGCTTCCTTTGAAATAGTCCAGGTCCTCACCCTAACCTATCTTAGCCCAGTGTCCTGAAAGCTGCTTAGCAGACTGAAAAACAGATTCTCATGCTTTTCTCTCCTGCAGAGATGGCAGGAAAGCCCGGACCCTTAGACGTGTCCTTAGGCTCTGCTAACCTGCCTCAGCAGCTACTATCACACTCAAAGAAGCTGGATAAGAAAGTGAGAAGGCAAAGGGATTAGAGTTGAATTTTTTCACATTTGCTTGCAGGAGTAAGACTTGGATAAACCTCAAAAGACCAGAACTAGACACCCAACAATGTCAGACCATCATATTATGTAGTATATAACATAAGTATTTTTAAAGTATTTTAATGTCATACAGGATATAAGCAAAATTAGAATGGAAAAATAAGATACCATGAAAAAATACCACAGCATGTTTGAAAAAGAACAAAATGATGCTTTTACAAATGAAAAGAATAATTATGTAAATAAAATCTTAATGAATGTTTTCAACAAATGGTATTAGAACACCTGGATAATTGTCTGGAAAAAATTGAAATTGAACTGTTAACTCAACCATAGAAAAACTTAATTTGAGGTTTATAGACCTAAATGTAAATGCTAACACAATAAAATTTCTAGAAGAAAAGGTTGAATAGTATTTGCTCAACTTTCACAATAAACATAAATTCTTTAGATATAACATAAAAATTACCAACTCTAAAAGAAGAAAATTGATAAGTTGGACTTAATCAAAATTAAGGAAATTTATTCATTCTAAAACATCTTTATTACATTTGAAATGCACAAACTAGGAGAAAACATCTGCAATGCACACACTGGATGAAAAACTTGCATTGAGAATGTGTAAAGAATCCTTATAGATGAATAATAAAAAGACAAATGACTGAGTTCAAAACGAGAAAAATATTTAAATACTTTACAAATTTCTCTCTCACCCCCTCTCTCTCACCAGCAAGTACAAGATAAGGTGCTCAAAATCATTAATCATAGGGAAATACAAGTAAAATTGTTATGGTCTGAATGTGTCCTTCACATTCTAAATAAGATTAGATATTTGAGACTGTGCAACTGTCACATAGTAAGAGTTCAATAATATTACTTTGATACCCCTGTTAATCCTTTCATATAGTAGGCAGAATAATGGCCACCCAAAGATGTCCATATTCGAATCCCTAGAATCTGTGGATATATTCTCACATGGCAAAGATGACTTTTTAGATGTGATTAACTTAAGGGTCTTGATATGGAGACATTATCCTGAATTATTCAAGTGGGAGCAGTATAATCACAAGAGTTCTTACGAAGGGGATAAATTTGTGTTATTTTAAGCCAGCAATCCTGTGGTATTTGTTATAGCAGCACTAGGAAACTAATATACTTGGAAATGCCATTCTTCAAGTTGAATGAAACCTCCTATATTAAGTTCTTTATTTTCCTTTCTTCATTTTGTGTATGATGTTAAAAAAGAAAAATTATCTGTTATTCCATCCTTCAAGATGTATGATTTTCTAGTTCTCCAATACTTCATGTATGTAGGTCATTATAAAGATGGCCTCTTGTCCCTATTTCTTGATCTGAGAGTCAAGCAATTCTGTAAATTATTGATATTTTAATATTACCAAAATGCCAGTTTTCTCTTTGTCCCTTCTCTATTCAAAATCCAACATTGGCTATATTTTCTACCACAGAAAATTCATCTCTGTCTTGATTTCAGTAGCGTAACCTACTAGTCAGTCTTTCTCCCCACCCTTCCTCCACATTAAACTTTAACTTTGTTGAGCTAGTCTCTATTCTTGCATTCTACACACTCATTTCTGCTTCTCTGTCTTTGCTCATGCTTTTCCTATCTCCTGGGCCTCCCTATTCCTTGCTTTTTGCACTTTCAAATCTATATCTCTTTTCATAGCCAGGCAGATCTTACAATCTCTGACTCCTTTCATAAACTCTTGCAGAAGTTAGAAGAGCTAACTTGAGATTGACGCATCAGTTCCCTGCAGTTTAGCTCTTGATGGCTCTCTAATCGTTTCACACCTTTTACTGTTTTCTTCACAACTAAAGTGTAAGCTTTGTTTTAGGGTGGTGACATCTTATACTTTTTAATATA
>NW_012149174.1:279627-280695 GCF_000956105.1 Propithecus coquereli
ATCAAATCAGGCTAATTAACATATCTGTAACCTCAAATATTTCTTTATGGTGAGAACATTTAAAATCCTCTCTTTTAGCTAGTTTGAAATATACATTATTAACTATAGTCACTATGCTGTGTAATAGATTGCCAGAACTTATTCTTCCTGTCTATTAATAACTGAAACTTTGTGCCCTTTGATCAATGTCTCCCTTTTCCCCATCTACCCTTCCCTGCCCCAGCCTCTGGTAAACACCATTCTACTCTTTACTTCTGTGAGTTTGACTTTTTTAGATTTCGCATATAGGCGAAATCATACAGTATTTTGTCTCTCTGTGCCTGGCTTATTTCACTTAGCATAATTTCCTCTGGGTTCATACATGTTTTCACAAATGACAGAATTTCCTCGTTTTTCAAAGATTTGAGGAGTATTCTATTGTGTATATATACCACATTTTAAAAATCCATCTATCTGTTGATGAGCACTTCAGTTTTTTTCCATATCTTGGTGATTGTGAATAATGCTCAGTGAACATGGGAGGGCAGACATCTTTTCAACATACTGATTTCAATTCCTTTGGATATATACCCAGAAGTGGGATTTCTGGATCATATGGTAATTCTATTTTTAGTTTTTTGAGGAAACTTCATACTGTTTTCCAAAGTATCAATACTAATTTATAATATCTCCAACAGTGTATAAGGGTTCCTTTTTCTCCACATCCTTGTTAATATTTCTTATTGTTCATCTTTTTGATAATAATCAGTCTAACAGATGTGAAGTGATATCTCATTATAGTTTTAATTTGAAATTCTGTGATAATTATTAATAGAAATACTGAGCATTTTCATATATCTGTTGGCAATTTGTATGTCTTCTTTTTTGAGAGATGTCTCTTCACATTTTTTGCCCGTTTTTCAATAGCATTTGTTTTCTTGTTATTGAGCACTTTGAGTTCCTTGTATATTTTGAGTATTAGAGCCATTATCTGATGTATGATTTGCAAATATCGTCTCCAAATCTATAGGTTATCTCTTCACTCTATTAAGTGTTTCCTTTTCTATGCAGAAGTGGCTTTAGTTTGAT
>NW_012149174.1:291685-292797 GCF_000956105.1 Propithecus coquereli
CTATCTTTTAAGGAGCTAAAAATGTAAAATGAAGTCCAGTGACAATAAAGTCAAGCTACAAAACACATTTACTACACACAGACTCATGGGGTCAAGCAAGGTTTATTTTTTGTTGTTTGAATTCTTCTCAGTTCACAATGGGCTTGTATGACATATGAACACATAGATTATAAACTCGACTTTATTATTAGTGTATCCTTTGAGCTTTTCTACCTTGGTTTAAAAAAAAAGGCAAATATTGGATAAGACACACCCTGTCACTCCTAAAATATTCTTTAGTCTGTTTCACATTACCCATTTTATGACAATTGTCACAAAGCCAGAATTCATACCTAAAATTTGCTAAAATTCATTTATGTAAGCAGGGCCCATTTCATAGAGGATATAATGATAGCAGTTGCAAATAAAATAGAATGGAATGCCCTGGGAGTGATTTGTTTGTTTGACATCAGTATGCATTTTGTTAGCTAACATATTTTGAATGTGATGATGACAGAGTGGAGACTAAAGTTCCCATCCCCTTTAAATTGACTTTGGCAATTACACGCCTGGTATATACGATTCATCTCTCCTATATTCAGTATAAAAATCACATCTGTCAAGAAATAAGGACTTTTTACACAATCATTTGTTAATTCATGCCTGTGAGAAAGTGATAGAAATAAAAAATAAGAAAATAAAACATAGTTACATAGTATTGTGAGCACCATCTAGAGATAAAGAGAAAATTTATGTTAGCATTGAAATGAAGAGGAAATAACATTGGGTTTAACATTAACATTATTAAGGATTTGACTAGGATGGAATAAGGAAACCATCAACAATTTAAATATGTACTATAAATTTCAAAGTCTACATGTATATAATATGAATGTTCAATTGTAAATACATTTATGAAAATTAAAGATTTGGGGATTTTAAAATATTTTAATCAAATCTGAAAACTTTTTTCCTGATGATCTAATCATGTGATTTTTTTCCATAATTTTTGTCTCTGTCCTTGGAAGTATTCTGGTTGAACTATAAGGGATGGGAATGTGGAGACTGATATGTTTCTTGTTTACCTTTGTAGCGTACTGCCTAGTCTTGTCCTGGCACGTTGCAGAGATTCA
>NW_012149174.1:292847-294853 GCF_000956105.1 Propithecus coquereli
ATAAAGGCTAAATTCAGAAATAGAGACTAACAAGAATGAAACAATAATTTGATTAAAACTATCTAAGAAGAGAACAGCTTATGCTCCAAGAAGATCAACAACTCAAGACAGAAAACAAAACGAATAAACAAACAAATATCTAGATCAAATAAGAGTGACGTCCTTAAGAGATTTCTTCTCCTGGCTAATGATTTGATTATTTCTTTATAAGGAGGACATGGAAATATATATAAATGTGCCAGTATATTATTTCATATTTTATTTAAATATACCTAGGTTGGTTGTATGAGAAAAGAAACATGATTCTCTATGCTGAGAATTGAATTATTTCAACTCTCTTTAATTCTATTGTAATATATACTTCATCTGGTTAGTCTTAAACTTGAGACATTTCTTCCTGCCCTAAATAAGAAGTGTATAAAACTTTCTGCTTGACATCAAAGATTTGCTTAGTATCAAAGCTCCTAGACATTGATATTGCTTGATGTATCCTTGTGTTTTTAACTCTTATGATCTCCTTGATCCTGGCCACTTAATTAAGGATCCTTAGAACCTATATTCTGACAGATTCTTTAGTCCTTTGCTAACTCTGAGCCTGCTTTTTATATCCTAGTTATGTTCTACTAGATTTGTATCTGTGTTTCCAAAAGCCTCAGCTTCTCATTTTACCAGCAACAAATTAAAATTTTCATTTAAGTTCTGATATTATATTCCTCTCAAATAATTTACTGTGTTGAAATATGTGTGAAGAGGTTATAAACATCACACTATGGATGATTTGATGCCACCTCATTAGAACTCTGAAAAGACTTCTAATGATACTGATTAACCCAACTGTACCATTTACATTTCTATCCCATTCTCAAGGCATACAAATCATGCTGTTGTCCTAAACACTAGAAGTATCCTTGATGACTGTGTGCATTTTGGTTAGGTGGAATGATCTGAAAGAAAGATATAACCTCCTTCAGCCTAACTGACCTTTCCATTCTTATACCTCATAGCGTGATATCTAAATCCACCAAGAGAACCTTTTGAAACCACAAAATAGCAAGTTTCTACTATACGTCTTTGCAACAAATATGTAAAACTAGGGACTGTCTTTGATGGGAAAATCAGTCATGTAGAAGAGATTTACATTTTAATGTACACTATATTTCAAAAACACTTTAACTCTTGGGAAGTTGGTTACCTTATTTATTGATATAATGATACCAAGGTATCTTATAGGATTATTCTGAATGTACAATAAGATACAGCATATTTGCCATACTCTCATATCCCAAAGGCTGTGTGTGCCTTTTTATTGCCCACAGATGAATGTTCTTTCATATGTTTATAAGCTATATTTTGATGTAGTTTTTAAATTGGGGAGCAAGTGTAGCACTTGCTCCCCATAATAAAAACTGATATGCATATTGTGTTCACTCACACATCACAGAGGTTCACTCTTGAAACAGAAATTATGCCCACTTTCAAAGAGCAAGCTGTATAGGTGGCGGCCTTTTTTCCCTACAGAAAACCCTCACAGCTGTACCTGAATATATATACAATTTTTGACCTAGCAATTGCTTCGAAGTCTTTACAGAATGTGGTGTATTTTGAACAGATAGGAATGGCATGCCTTGACAGAGTTCTATCTGTGAAAAAAGGAAGAGTGATCTTAATTAAAATACTATTTCCTTATTTGAAAACATCTCATTCTGGTGAAACTATTTCCAATTGGTTCTTTAGTAGGCATCCAGTTAAAATATTTGGAAATTATTTATGTGTTAAAAGTATATCTGAAACAACCAGTTCAGTTTTGCATATACTGTTGCTCAAAGTCAGTATAAAAATATGGCACTGTTGAACAAAATTCCATGTTTTTATTATTTAGTTATGTATGTAGGTGGGCCTAGAAAGTGAGTATATAAATAATTAGCATTTGGCGAAGATATTTGAGTTCATCATGGCCATGTTATATAGTGATGAAATCTGTTATTCTGCCATTCTTTACTTTCTCT
>NW_012149174.1:294903-296162 GCF_000956105.1 Propithecus coquereli
ATCTCATTCTGGTGAAACTATTTCCAATTGGTTCTTTAGTAGGCATCCAGTTAAAATATTTGGAAATTATTTATGTGTTAAAAGTATATCTGAAACAACCAGTTCAGTTTTGCATATACTGTTGCTCAAAGTCAGTATAAAAATATGGCACTGTTGAACAAAATTCCATGTTTTTATTATTTAGTTATGTATGTAGGTGGGCCTAGAAAGTGAGTATATAAATAATTAGCATTTGGCGAAGATATTTGAGTTCATCATGGCCATGTTATATAGTGATGAAATCTGTTATTCTGCCATTCTTTACTTTCTCTCTATATAAATCCAGCTTAGAGATTAAAATTCATTCATACTTTGAGGAAACACTACAACATGTTGAGTTTGAAATAAGGACTCTAAATTTATATAGTAATAATTTTACAAATGTGAGAATATGCATATCAAACCACCAAGTGAGTATAAGTCTCAGTGTAAGACATGCAACACCAATAGAAACATCTCAAAAGTGGAAAATTGAATTAATAATTCCTTGTCATCGTAAAACTCAAAATGTTACACCATGAATTCTATCTACCTCAGAAAGACAATTTTTAATGGAATAAGACAAAGGGAGCCTATTTTTCCCAATTACTATAACTAGTTCGACTTTTTAAAAATTATCATATTGACAATTACTTTTAACATCATTCAGGGACAGGCTTAGTTATGAATCAATTATGTAATGGAAGATTTTTTAACAGATCAGCAAGAAAATAGAAAATTCATTGTGTTTAGTTCATTGGTAACTGCCTTTTATTTGATTAACTTTGTTGAACATTATAATTTAAGCACAATTTGCTTTTATATATTATAGTTGACAACAGACTTAAGTGAAATGAATGTTCCTAATGCTTACTTATCAGTATAAATTTCTCAGACAGAAAATTTGGTCTTCTAGTAAATGAGGAGTTTATCTCACAAGTATTGGTAGCACTACAAATGGAGGATATTATCAGAATAACCTTTGGAAAATAGTCTAAAAATTTAGATGTGTAATATTTTCAAATGAAATACTGAAATGCTTATTTGTTCTACATGAAGTCATTAAGTACTTTGTCTATTTAATCAGCTATCTTTTGGCCGGGCGCAGTGGCTCACGCCTGTAATCCTAGCACTCTGGGAGGCCGAGGTGGGTGGATCGTTTGAGCTCAGGAGTTCGAAACCAGCCTGAGCAAGAGCGAGACCCCATCTCTACTAAAAATAGAAAGAAATTAATTGGACAA
>NW_012149174.1:297802-303422 GCF_000956105.1 Propithecus coquereli
AGAGCTAATATATAGTCCAGTGTGGTCTATACCTCCTCACACTGTCTCATAAAGCCCCTTTCCATTTTATAACTTAAACTCCCCAAATCCTCCTATTCTCACCCAAAACAAAAAATCTGTAAACTTTCCACAATCAGCAAAACATCAAATATCATTATATATGAAATCAGTTATATGAATTCTAAAATATAGATACCTGGTCACAGTGGCTTACACCTGTAATCCCAGCACTTAGGGAAGACAAGGCGGGGGGATCACTTGAGGCTGAGTTCAAGACTAGTCTGGGCAACATAGTGAGACCCCCATCTCTACAAAAAATAATAAAATTAGCATTTAAAGCCCTAAGGACAATTAATTTCAATTATGCCACTCATTCCTGGTCTTCATTTCAGATGCAAGCCTTTTGTCACCCAGCCTCTCAGATTCTTATTCTTTGACCATCCTAGGTATCCTTCCCAAGGTTCATTCTTCTTTATCCCTACTTTCTCCATAATATTTTCGTGGTATCTCAGGAATCCTCTTTTTATTGCAACAGGCTCCCAGGCCATCGCTACCTACACTTCCATGCCTTAACTGAAGAATGGCACTTTCCTAGTTTCACTCCTTTCCCTGTAAATTGCTCAGGTTCAGGCTGACCGAAGGTCTGGAAGATGACACTGGCATTCTCCTGGATCGCAACAGCTACTTTAAAGTTATTGCTCCTCTTCCCTAGTGCAAAGCCTCTTACTTCGGTGAGGTTTCTGCTGTTTGGATATACCACTTTTTATCCTTCTTTGTCTTTCTTTATGCACCTCTAGGTAAATTCTTATCGAGGACTATGGCAACTAGTTCATTTTAATTCTGACTCAAATAATTCAAAAGTTTAAATGTCTAGTTCCTTGATTATATTTTGATTACCTTCACGTCCAACTTCAATTTGCAGCCCATAGTCAAGATATTTGAATTATTGATTTCAACTTTGCTGCCTCTTAATTCTAACATCCCTATGAATGCTTTGGTATTTTTACTATTCACTCATGCTTTTGTTCTCATGGTAATCTCTTAAAATTTCTCATAGAGATATTCAATAATAAACTTGCTTCTTATTCTAGTCTATCAGCTATCTTCTAGCCTCATTTCTTTCCCTACCAATCTAAAGTATACATTCACATCTATTACTCTCTTATCATGCTCCTCAATGAATTGTCTTTCTCCTGTATTCACATGCAAATCCCCAATATCACAGATGGATACAATATCCACAGACAGATACAAACAAAATTTGCTTCTTTTGTGAAGCCTGACCACTGGATATAAATAAGTACTTCCTGTTTCTTCCATGGCATCTTGTAATGTACTTCTCCCACATGTTTGCAATTTATTTGTTCTTCTCTCACTTAATGGATTTTAATATGAGGGAAAAAGGGACAATGTTCTATTAACTATTTTTATCCCTTCTACCTACCCTGACGTTTGGTGCCTAAGACATGCCTAAAACACTCTTCGAATGAATACAAATTCATCCTCACTTTTTTACATTGAAAGATAAGATTATATATATTTGCTGTGTGCAATGTGATGTTTTGATATATATATACACATTGTAGAATTTGACTGAATCTAGCTAATTATCATATGCATTACCTCACACAGTAATCATTTTATGGTGAGAACACTTTACATTCATTCTTTTAGCATTTTTAAAAAATAAAGTATGTTATTAACTATGGTCACCATGTTGTACAGTCGAGCTCTTGAATATATTCCTAAAATGCTTCTGAACAGCAAAAACCAAAACCAAAAACAAAACAATCTACAGAGCGAATAGATGGCCTACAAAATGGGAGAAAATATTTGCAAATTATACATCTAATAATGGGTTAATATTCAAAATACATAAGGAACTCAACTCAATATTGAAAAAACAAATAACCTGATTAAAAAATGGGCAAAGAATCTGAGTAGATATTTCTCAAAAGAAGACATACAAATGGGTAACATCCTCATTATTTCAGGGAAAAAAAGAATTTTGTAAAGGGCCATTTTATTAGGTGAACAACCATGCTAGCTTATCTTTGGTTTTAAAAGAAAGCAAACCCACTGTAGTAGACACCACTGGTGCTCTGTCTTAATCCACTCAGATCCCTCTACCATGCATGCCTGCTCTTGTTGGGCTTTTACTCTCAAGCCAGCATCTATGATGCTTTGAGAACTGCCCTCAAGCTGACACTGCTTTGCCTGTGCATACAGGGAGCCAGAAATGCTTAAAAATGTGTGTCTTTTGGGGGCCAGCCCTTAGCCAAGGAATTTGGACCTATGGGTTTAATTACTCAAGCTCTCTGCTTTTAATCCAGTCTATTTCCTATAAGGTATTTCTCATAAGGTCTTTAGAGCTCCCTGCCAGACTGACAAAGTTATACACTGTGGGACTTTGCTTGATATCTCAGATTTGTTTTGTTCCATTTCTTTCTACTCCCACTTCCCCACTGTCCTACTGGTTTTCTTGAAAACATTTCCTAATAAATCATATTTTCATAAATCTTCCTCTTAGTGTCTGTTTCTGGGGGGCCAACTTAAGACACCTAATAAAGTTTGAGAGGAGCATATATATTATATATGAAATTAATAACATTGAATAATCAAACAATAACTGAGAAAATTTATATAGCCCCAATAGTATATGACCTCTTAAAACTGTTAATCATACCACAGAGAAAACCACTTTATTCATTAGCACTCACTTTTATGTAGTCCTTCAGTTGAGAAGTCAAAGTTTCTCAAGGGCTAGATTTTCCTTTGTTAGTTCCTCTTAAAAATTCTTTATTATAAATCCATTCTTATATATGTTAAAACATCTGGTAGAAAAAATATTCAGAGAAGGATCTTCTGCCTACATCCTTTGGTATCTCAGCAAAAATAAAATCTCCACATTATGACCAGCATTAGCATCTTATAATTTTTAGATAAATTAACAACTTTGGAATTACATCTTAATCTAAATGTAATGTTCTATGTAGCAACCATTATTTCATAATATTTAATCCTGCTATCTATAGAAAAGCAAGAATGATTATTGCAAAAGTACCATCATTTCCACTTTGAAATGAACTTCATGTCAGCTTCTGTGCTCCTTCTTCTTTGTTATATCCAGCTAATGCATGATAACCTAAATATTCCATAGTTATGAGGTTGTTGAACAATTTTGAATGAAGAGAAGAGAAACAGGAGGTGATATTAGGTTAAAATCCTTTGGTTACTTATGTATGTGTTTCATTAAAATATTTAAACAATTATATCTTTACGTATGCTTTAACAAAAACCCTTACATTTATCTGCATTTAATTTTTTCTCTGTTGGAATATAATATACATGTGAAAAAGTAGGTGTGTCATTAACATTCACCTCCATAAATTTTCATATACCGTACACAATTAAGTAACAGCACCTAGATCAAGAAACAGAACATTGACAGCAGCTCAAGCTTCTCTCAGCCTCCTCCCACTCACTGCCCCCAAGGGGTCGGTTTGTTTTTGCACATAAAAATGGAACAGTAAAATATGAATACTTTTTGTGTATAGCTTATTTTGCTTAAAGTTATGTATGTGAGATTCATTCATATTCTTGCATGCAGTAAAAATTTATTTATCTTCATTGCTGTGTACTATTCTATTGTGTGAATATATCACCATTTATTTACTTTTTCTATTGATGGACACTTAGGTTGTTTCCATATTTTGACTATTAAGATAATGCTGTTAAGGCCATGATGGTTCATGTTTTGGGGGGTTCATGTTTATATACAACTGGCATGTATATATTTAGTTTTAGTAGACCTGCCAAATGGTTTTCCAAAGTGGTTGAATGGTACAACAGTCTATGACAATTTTGTTTGTTTCACATCCTTGCAAAAATTTATTACTATTTATTTTTCATTTTAATCTTTAGATATATTTCATTGTAAGTTAACTTTATTTCCAAGATGACTTGTAAATTTGAATATTTTTGCATATTTATTGGCCATTTATTTTTATTAAAATTTCAAACCACATAAAATATAAATACAAATAATTTGCTATAAATACACCTAATACACAGAGGTAGCATTTCTACATTAAGACATTAATATTTCTCTGGTTATCCTTAATGTTTTCCTTTTGAATGGACTTTATTTTTCAGAGCAGTTTTATGTTGGCAGAAAGACTGAGCAGAAGGTGCAGAGTTCTCATATATCCCCTGCCCCCACAGACTCATAGCCTCCTTCACTGTCAACATCCGGCCTCAGAGTGGTAGGTTTGCTACAGTCGATGAACCTACATTGACACATCCTTATCATCAAAGTACACAGCTTTCATTAGGGTTCACTCCTTGTGTTGTACTTTCAATAAGTTGTGACAAATGTATGATGACATGTATCTACTATTATAGTATCCTACAGAATACTTCCACTGCCCTAAAATCATCTGTACTTCACCTATTCATTGCTCCTTCTCCTCTAACCTCTGGCAATCGCTGGTATTTTTACTGCTTCCTTAGATTTCCTTTTCCAGAATATCATACAGTTGGAATCGTACAGTATGTAACCTTTCAGGCTGGCTTGTTTCACTTAGTAATATGCTTTAGGGTTCCTCCACATCTTTTCATGGCTTTAGAACTCATTTCTCTTTAGCACTGAAAATATTCTATTGTCTGAATGTATCACATTTTATCCATGTACCTACTCAAGAACATCTTCATTGCTTCCGAGGTTTGACAATTATGAATAAAGCTGCTATAAACATCCATGTGCAGATCTTGGTGTGGACATAAATTTTCACTTCATTTGAGTAAATATTTTTTTTTTATTTCAGCATATTATGGGGGTACAAAGCTTTAGGTTACATATATTGCCTTTGCCCTGCCCGAATCAGAGCTTCAAGCTTGTCCATCCCCCAGATGGTGGGCATCACACCCATTAGGTGTGACTATAGATAGCCATTCCCTCCTCCCCTGCCTGATACCTGATGAATATTACTACTATATGTGCACTTAAGTGTTGGTCAGTTGAGTCAGTTAATACCAATTTGATGGTGAGTACATGTGGTGCTTGTTTTTCCATTCTTGTGATACTTCGGTTAGTAGAATGGGCTTCAACTGTATGATTGCTGGATCATATAGTTAAGAGTATGTTTAGTTTTATAAGAAATTGTCAATTGTTTTCCAAAGTGATTATACTATTTTGCATTCACACCAGCAGTGAATGATAATTCCTGTTGCTTTACATCACCTCCAACATTTGATATTGCTGGACTTTGGTCATTCTAATAGATGTGTAGTGAATATCATTGTTACTTTAATTTGCGTTTCTCTAATAACATATGATGTGGAGCATCTTTTCGTATCCTTACTTGCCATCTGTATCTTTTTTGGTAAGATGGCTATTCAAGTCTTTTGCCCATTTTTTAACTGGGTTGAATTAGGTTTTCTTATAGTTGAGCTTTAAGAGTTTTTTGTATATTTTGGATAAAAGTCCTTTACCAGATGTGTCTTTTGCAAATATTTTCTCCCAGTCTGTGGCTTATCTTCTCATTCTCTTGCTAGTGTCCTTCACAAAGCAGAAGTTTTTAATTTTAATGAAGTCCAGTTAATTATTTTTTTCATGGAT
>NW_012149174.1:305942-308564 GCF_000956105.1 Propithecus coquereli
TATGTAATCTTTTTGGCAGCAATTTATTCCTCAATAACCATTAGCAATATCTGCCCCCCCACCAAAATGTTTGAATAATTTCAGTCTCTTATTTCCTGCAAAAGTCGTATATGCTATATTTTAAATACATTACATTAAAATCAATTCTTTGGGAATTTTAGATGGATATCTGTGAATTTTGTAAAATTAGGATTGAGAATCATCGGTATGCAAAAACACAATATATTTGAAAGGTTCAGTTAAAGAAACTGTTTTAGTGTCAAGTGGATCAGGAAATTAACTAAATTGTTAGAATTTTCACTTTCCAAGTAGTTTGATATAATTTAGAAACAACATATAATCAAGTAAATTCCATAAAATTTGATTCTGCTACACAGGGCATAATCCTGACAGTGTGTACAGTCAGATACTCTGCCAAGTTCAAGCACAAAGCATTTTTGGAAATCCTTTCTGAGAGTCAGTGTGCTGACCAAGATATTATGTAATTTAAAAACTCACTAGGATTATGTGATAAAAGCTTTAGACAAAGGTTGTCCTTGCTACTCATTTCCCTTTGGTTGAACCATGCAGATAATTCCTTTTCTTCTCATTCAAAACTTCCCCCTAGATGACTTTACACATGCCAACTGTAATGAAGAAATGTGCAGGAGTTAGCATATTTAATAAAGTCAACTACTATATTGAAATAACTATGGGAAAATATAAATTAAATAATACAACTATTTATTGAAGTTGGACCTATTTAGTTTTAAGAACTTTTTTTATTGTTTCCTTTCCTCTGAGATAACATGTTTTTACATTTTCATGGGAAACAGAGCAGATGGTTATTCTCTGGTTGATTTTCCCTTTGCTACCTTGACTCTGTCCTTGAAAAGAGCTTGCTTTCTTTTCTCCTTGCTGCCTTGTAATAACAACCTCAAATTCACAGAATCTAGAGAGACTATATTGTTAGAAAACAAGAAAAGGAATAAACTGAATAAAATACATAGCAAGATGAAAAAAGTGACATTCAGACTATTTTCTGGTCATTATGACATCTATATTTCCCAAGATGTTCCTGGTTATTTCTTTGAAATTACTATCATTAAACAAAAATTCAAAATAATAATATTTAAAAGGTCATTCTCTTTAAAGTTAAATCAGAAATTGGAATTGCCAATTATTCCCTTTCATGAAATATTATTTTCTCCTAGGAATTGGAGAATGGGCTCTTGAGGTATACTTTATCCCTTGTCAGTATTTTCTAAATATTGAGATAAAATTGAATAGCTTTGCATATGCTATTTTAAGAAATATTACTATTTAAAAATTTCAAATGTAACTATAATTATTATATTTTCATAGGAAAAAATGAGTTGACCATTTTGACCTTAATTAGCCAGCCAAGACAATTTTATTTGACTTTTAATTTAAGTTGACTTAATGAGTCAAGATAGTATAAAAAATTTCATATATGTATTCATAGTAAAAGAATGTGATAACAGTACCTTTTAAAATTTTGTGTCAAAACATTTAAAGGTCAGGAAAATTGCATTTTGGGTACCAGATTAAATTTCATAGCTCAAGAACCCAATTTTATAATTTCATCACAGCTTCTGCCTCCCCTTTTCATCTCACCTACATCTCTGATGAAAGCCTATTGTTTCATCAGGTATAGATCGCTGCTTCTTTTACTTCGAACTTTTTAAATCTGGCAAATAAAATAAAACTCAGGAATGCATAAAATGTGGTTGAAATACCCTTAGCTCATTGACATTCCCAATAGAAGTCTACTGTTGAAGTAATTTCTTAGCTAACTCTTGATATGTTCTGCAAACCATGAAAACATCATTAAGAAGTGGTCTGTGCACATCAGTGAAAGGGGAGATATAGCTAACTGGAATTACTTTAATGATAGGTGACTGCAGGGGCTTGGCACAGTGGAATTTTGATGTGCATAAAAATAAAATCAGATCTGATTTTCACATTATTATTCCTAAATACCACTTCTTTATGAAAAATGATATCAGATCACGTTTCTAGGAACATGTAAGTGAACAGAATAATAATTCCACACAGCTACAAGGAATTCTTGCAATATTTGTCAAGAAATAACTGCTACAGAGCTTTAAGCAATTAAGAGATTTATTGTCTAAGGTAAATATTTTCCTGTTCTAGTCAGCTTGAACATATTAAAAATGAGGTTGGCAGCATGTTCATTCATATGTACTTTATGTGTACTTGTTATGCATGGTCCCATAAAAAAAATGCTTTGGGGAAAGACATTACAACCTCAATTCCTTGTAAAGACAGAAGGACTTAATGGGCTAGAAAGCAGGTGTACAATCCAAGGAGAAATTGCTCCATAACAGTGCAGTACCACGGTTGGGCAGAATCATGGTTCTGTTTTTCTTTCCAATATCATTTCAGTCTATTTAGACGCTTTCTATAAAACTATGCCTAATGATCCACATTTTGGGTTGTGTCAGAATATGTTAATAACAATAAATCAAGCCACTGCCCAAAGTGTGAAGCTTTTCTGTAATGCTCAATGTAGGAAGGCTGGCATAATGTATGTTTTATGAAGTAATTAAGTTATATCAAAACTAAATTTGTAGTTCTCTATTTAATATGTTTTAATGT
>NW_012149174.1:308614-309326 GCF_000956105.1 Propithecus coquereli
AAAATATGCTTTTTACCAAAACAAACAAAAAAAAACTGGCAATTTTTAAAATTTGTAATAATTGGTATCAATAAAGATGTGCCAAAATGAGAAAATGTTAATTATTGGCATAGCTTTTGGGAGAATAATACATCAATATAGTTTTTTTCTGGAGAGAAATTTGACAATTAAGCAAGGTTGATAAAATATTTGTGTTTTTTGACTAAACAAACTTCTAAGAATTATCCTGAGAAAGAAAAATACATGTGTAGATTTAATTTCCTAATACTAATCACCATGATGTTTATAAATGTAAAAAGGGAAACACCTTTAGTGCCCAATAATGAAGGTTGGTAAAATAAATTATGAGATATCCATATATTGGATATTCTATGATCATCAAACTTTCATTTTATGTATAGCACATTAAATGATATAAGAAATATATATTATGTATGTAATAGATAAAGCAAGTTAAAATTACTATATCACCAACTTTATATATCAGTAGATGGGAAAGATATAGTAAATATTCATATTAGTTACATTTAGAGAATAAAACTAAGAATTTTATTGTTTCTACAATTTTTGATTTTTCAAAATTATATATAGTGAATGTATATTGCCTTTATAATAAGAAAAATCTGTCTGGGCATGTTGGCTCACACCTATAATCCCTTGTGCCTAGGAGTTTGAGGCCAGTCTGGGCAATATAGTGTAACCCTGCCCCTTT
>NW_012149174.1:311246-317369 GCF_000956105.1 Propithecus coquereli
TCTTCCATGGAGGAAACAGAGTGAAATGAGCTTATGATTTTGCAGTGGATCTCAGGCCCAACCCCTTGAATCCTGATGTCAGGCCTACTCCAGTAGATACAAATGCCAGGCTCACCTCCTCTGATCCAAGCTCCAGACCCACCTCCATAAACCTAGGTTCCAGAGCCACCCCATGGATACCAATGCCAGACATTCCCATTCATGGACCCTGCCACCTGGCCTGCCCAGAATTTGTGGTAGGGATGACTGGTGAAGTTCTTTTGCCTCTGAAGCCAATCAGAGAGGTTACTTTTTTCAAATGTGCACACACAGACACAAAGATAAACGGGTCATGAAGAATCAGGGAAATATGACACTACCCAAGGAACAAAATAAAGCTCTAGTAATTGACTCTAAAAAATTAGAAATCTATGAATTTCCTGACAAAGAATTCAAAATAATATAAGTAGCAATACAAGTTTTGTGTATGATTGAAGTTCTTAACAGCTTAAAATAGACTATTATAACAATAAGAAGTTTTATGAATGCCTAGAGGTAACCACAAAAACCTGATAGTAGATAAAAAAATTACAGTGAAAAGAATCAAAGTGTATCACTACAAAAAAATCATCATATCATAAATAAGACAGCAACAGAGGAAGAGAGGAAAAAAGAACTGCAAAACAGACAGAAAACAGCAAAATATAATAGGAAATCCTTACCTATCAATAATTTTTATTTCAAAATATTAAGGGGGATACAAAGGTTTTAGGTTCCATGGATAACTTTTGTAACACTTGAGTCCTGGCTAAAAGTATGTCTGTCACCCAAATAGTATTCATTGTACCCATTAGGTAGATTTTTGTGCCTACCCTCTTACCCTTTCCCCCTGGTTGATTTTCATTGAGTTTTACTTCCATTTGTGCAATGTGTGTTCATCAGTGGATGCACAGAGAAAGGAATGCTCAATAATTATTTTAATAGTAAATGGATTAAACTCTCAATTCAAAAGACATAGAGTGGCAGAATGGATTTTAAAAACATTCAACTACATGCTGTCTACAAGAGACCAAACTAGATTTAAGGACACACATGGCTGAAAGTGAAGGGATGAAAAAGATATTCCATGCAGATGGTAAACAAAAGACAGCAGGGGTTGCTATACTTATATAAAACAAAATGGACTTAAAAACACTGTCATAACAGAAAAAAAGTCATTACATAATGATAAAGGGTAAATTTCACAGGAAGATATAACAATTATAGATATATGTTTACCCAAAATTAGAGAACAAAATATACTAAGGAAACACTGACAAATCTGAAAGGAGAAGTAGACAGCAATACAATAATAGTAAGAGACTTCAGTACTCCATTTACAATAATGGGCCGTCATCCAGCCAGTAAATAAATAATAAAACAGTAGACTTGAACAACACGAACAACCAAATGAACCTAACAGATATATACAGAACATCCCACTCAATAGCAGAAAAATATATATTCTCAAGTGCACATGGAACATTCTCAAAGATAGATCACATGCTAGGTATGCTAGGTGTAACAAAACAAGTTTTAACAAATTTAAAAATAATAAACTTATTGCAAGCATATTTTCTGACAACAAAGGAAATCAATAACAAGAGGAAAATATAAAAATTGACAAATGGAAATTAAATGATATGCTCTTGAACAACCATTTGGTTAAAGAAGAAATCAAAGAGGAAATTAGAAAATATCTCACAACAAATGAAGACAAAAATACAACATACCTAAACTTTATAGCATACAGAAAAAGAAGAGAGAAATTCATAGCAAGAAATGCCTACATTTAAAAAAAGATCTCAAATAAACAAGGTAATTTCACATCAGAAGGAACTAGAAAAAGAAATACTAACCCCCAATTTAGCAGGACATAATAAAGATTAGAGAAGAAAAAAATAAAATAGAGAATAGAAAAACAATATAAAAACTTGACAAGACTAAGACTTGGATCTGCAGAAAAATATAAGTAAAATTGACAAACCTTTAGCTGGACTCACTAAGAAAAAAAGAAAGAATACACAAATATATATAAACAGAAATGGTAGATGGGACATTAAAACTGATGCCATAGAAATAAAAAAGATCATAAATGACTAATATGAAAAATTATAAGCCAGCAAATTGGACAATCTGAAAAAAGTAAATAAATTCCTAGAAACATGAAACCTACCAAGATTGAATCAAAAAGACATAAAAGCCTGAACAGATCAGTAATAAATAAGGAGATGGAATCAGTAATCAGAAACCTCTCACCAAATAAAGCCCAATACCAGA
Organism: Propithecus coquereli; assembly: GCF_000956105.1. Taxonomy (NCBI): domain Eukaryota; kingdom Metazoa; phylum Chordata; class Mammalia; order Primates; family Indriidae; genus Propithecus; species Propithecus coquereli. The sequence continues at coordinate 313,545 of NW_012149174.1, forward strand.
TGGCTTCACAGGTGAATTCTACCAGTCATTTAAAAAAGAATTAATACCAATCCATCCTTCTCCAATTTTTTCCAAAAAGTAGAATAGTGAATATTTCAAAACTCTTTGTGAAGCTAGTATCACCCAGGCAATAGAGCCAGAAATAGACACCACAAGAAAAGGAAACTATGGACCAATATCCTGGTGATCATGGATGCAAAATTTCTGAACAAAATACTAGCAAACCAAATTCAACAGCACATTAAAAGGCTCATATAGCATGACCAAATGTAATTTATTTCTGAAATACATGGATGGCTCAATATATGCAAATAAATCAATGTGATACACTAACAGAGAAGGATAGAAATTACACAATCATCTGAACAAAAGCTGAAATGGAATTTTTAAAAATTCAATACCCTTTCATGATAAACACTCTCATGAAATGAGATATGAAGGAACTTATCTGAACACAATAAAGGCCATATGTGAAAATCCCACAGCTAACATCACATACAAAGATTAAAATCTTAAATCTTCTCCCCTAAGATCTAGAACAAGGAAAGGATGCCTCTCTAGCCATTTCTATTCAACAGAATAGTGGAAGTCCTAGCCAGCATAATTGGGCAAGAGAAAGAAATAAAAGGTATCCAAATCAGAAAGAAAGAAGACAAATTATCTCTGCAGACATCATGATCTTAAATGTAGAAAACCCTACAGACTCTATCAAAAAAAGTTAGAACAAAAAAAAAATTCAGCAAAATTACAAGATACAAAATCAGCACACAAAATTCAGTTGCATTTCTATACACTAACAACGAATTATCAAAAAGGAAAAATTTTTTTTTGAGACAGAGTCTTGCTCTGTCGCCCCAGCTAGAGTGCAGTGGCATCATCGTAGCTCACTGCAACCTCAAACTCCTGGGCTCAGCAGGATCTCTTTGATCCTTCTGCCTCAGCCTCCCAAGTAGCAGGGACTACAGGCATACCTCACCACACCCAGCCCAGAAAAAGAAATTAATAAAGCAATTCCGTATATAATAGCATGAAAAAAAGTGAAATACTTAGAAATAAACTTAACCATGGAGATAAAGACATACAATAAAAACAATAAAACACTGATGAAAGAAATTAAAGAAGATACAAATAAATGGAAAGACGTATTATGTTCATGGATTGGAAGAATTAAAATTGCTAAAATGTCCATATTAGCCAAAGCAATCTACAGATTCAATGCAATCCCTATCAAAATCCCCGTGGTATTTTAAAAAGCAGAAATATAAAAATAATACCAAAATTCATGTGGGGAACCACAAAATACCCAGAATAGCCAAAGCAATTTTGAGCAAGAAAAACATGACACTTCTGATTTTAAAATATATTACAAGGCTACAGTAATCACAACATTATTGTTCTGGCACAATGACAGACATATAGACCAATGCATAGAACAGAGATCCTAGCAACAAACCCATCCATAATATATATATGGTCAATTGATCCTTAATGAGGGTTCCAAGATTACACAGTAGGTAAAGGATAGTCTCATCAACAAATAGTATCAGAAAAACTGAACATCTATCTGCAAAAGAATGAAATTGGATCCTTTTCTCACACCAGATATACAAATCAACTCAAAATGAATTGAAGGTTAGATTTACTTAAAAGTAAGAACTGTAAAACTTATGGAAGAAAACATAGGGAAATAGCTTCTAGACATTGGATTGGCAATGATTGCTTGGTTTTGACACCAAAAGCATAGGCAACCAAAGCAAAAATAGACAAATAGGGTTATGATAAACTAAAAAGTTTCTGCAAAACAAAGGATACAATCAACAAAATGAAAAGGCAACATACAGAATGGGAGAGAGCATTTGAAAACTATATATCTGATGGAGGGTTAAATTGAAAGTATATAAGGAACTCCTACAACTACATAGCAAGAAAAGAGATAATGTGATTAAAAAATAGGCAAGGAATTTAAGTAAATATTTCTTAAAAGAAGACATACAAATGGCTGACAGGTATATGAAAAAGTGTTCAACATCACTAATCGTCATAGACATACAAATCAAAAACATTATGTGATATCACCACTCATCTATTGACTATTATTAAAAAAATAATAAGAAATGGTTAGAATGTGAAGGGGAATCTTTGCACATTGTTAGTGGATATGTAAATTGGTTCAGTCTCCTTAAAAAAAAGGATGAAAGTGCCTCAGAAAACTAAAGATAAAACTACCGTGTGATAGCAATCCTACCTCTGGGTATCCAAAGGAATTAAAATTAGGATTTCAAAAATAATAATATCTGCACTCTCATGTTCACTGCACCATTATTCACAATAGACAAGACATGGAAGAAACTTATATGTTCATTGACAGATGAATGGATTAAAAATGTCATATATATGTACAATGGGATATTATTCAGCCTTCAGAAAGAAGGAACTCCTGTCATTTGTGACAACATGGGTGAAACTGAAGGATATCATGCTAAGTAAAATAAGTCACACACAGAAAGACAAATACTGCTTGATACCACTTCTATGATGACTCTAAAATAGTCAAACTCATAGAAAAAGAGAATGGAATCATGGCTGCCAGGGCTGAGAGGAGGGGAAAACAAAGAGGTAGCAGTTGAAGGTACAAAATTTCAGTTATACACGATGAATAAGTCCTAGTACTGTACAGCCTAGTGCCTGTGAATAACAATAGTGTATCATATACTTTAAAATTTTCTAAGGTAGATCATAAAATAAGAATAATAATAATAAGTGGATGTGAGAAAACTTTTGGAGGTGATTCGTAGGTTTATGGCATTGATTGTGGTGATGGTTTCATGGACATATACTTATTGCCAAACTCACCAAGTTGTATATGGTAATCATGTACAGTTTTTTGTAGGTCAAAAATAAATAGTTTTAAAACAGTATCCATTTATGATAGCACAAAAGTTTTGAAATACATAGATAAAAACCTAAGAAAATGTGTGCATCATCTATATGCTGAAAAGAGAAAACAATGGTGAAAGAAGTCAAAGAAGTCTCAAATAAGTGGTTAGACAGACTATATTCATGAATTGGAATACTCACTACTGTTTAGAAGTCAATTCAACTCCACAGTGATTTGTAGATTCAATGCAATTTCAACCAAAACCCCTATAGAATTTTTCATAGATTCTTGACAACCTGATGCTAATATTCATGTGGAAAGGCAGATCATTTAGATTAGTCAATTCAATTTTGGGGGAAAAAAGCAATCAAGTCAGATGACTCACAGTGCCCAATTTCAAAACTAAATATGAAGCTACATTAATGAAGAGCAGGTGGGTTTGTGAAAAGATAGGCACAGATATCAACAGAACAGCACAGAGATTCCAGAAACTGACTCACAGACATGCATTCAACTGATATTTTATAAAAGCGCAAAAGTTATTCACATAAAAAGGACAATGTTTTAAACATATGGTCCTTAAAAATAAACCTCAACCTATGCCTGTCATCATATACAAAAATTAAATCAAAATAGCTCAAAGACCTTTATAATAACTAAACTCTTCTTACAGTGGCAAAGTTTTCTGGACAGGGAAGATATTTTCTTTTTTAATGTAGAACCTGAAATTTTGGGGTCATGTTATACCAGAGACAAAGGTAGTTTTATGTTGTTGCAGAACTGGAACTGTATTCATATTATTTGAATTGAATTTCTTCTTATATTTTAGGTTTTAGCTCAGATATGAGATAGTGTGAGTGTGCTTCCTAGTAACCAAAATTATATGAAGAGTGTCTCTTAAGAGAAACTCTTCTCAATTCTTTCTCTCTCTCTCTTTTTTTTTTTTT
>NW_012149174.1:317419-318406 GCF_000956105.1 Propithecus coquereli
CTTTATTTTATTCTTTAATGTAGTATCACTTATTATCCAAATAGTTGCAGAAAAAGCATGTGAAAAAAATGCAGCATCAATTCATCAAAAAAACCTTCAGTAAACTAGGAATAGAAGAGAACTTCCTCAACCTAATATAGGACATTTACTAAAAAGCCTATAGTTAACACCATACTAAACAGTAGAAGACTGAACCATTTTCTCCTAAGATCAGAAACAATGCCAGTATCTCTGCTATCAGTAAGCTCGTTCAACATTGTACTGGATATCTTACCTCAAGTGATAAGGCAAGAAAAAACTAAATGTATAGAGACTGTAAAGCAAGAAATAAAACAATCTCTGTTTGTAGAAGTCATAGTTGATTATAGAGCAAGTCCCCAAGAATCTACAAAAAAAAAGCTTCTTGAAATAACAAGTTTACAAGATCTTAAAACAAAGTGTTAATATAAAAAAATCAGTTTTAAAATAGTACCATTTAGGAGAGTGACATCAGCAAGATTGTAGAATAGTCGTTCCAGCCTTGTTCTCCTAAAGACAGCCAGCAATTTGACAACCATCCATGGATCACAATACCTTCATGAGGGCTCCAGAATCTACGTGAAAGTTATAAAACCCAGGTGAAGCACAGAAATGAAAAAGACATACTGAAGACAGTAGAAAGGACAGTTTCAGTTTACTCATATCACTCCTCCCCAAAGCCCAGTGGTTTGCTATGATTTGAGTATTTGTCCCCTCCAACATTCATGTTGAAATTTAATTCCCAATGTGGAAGTATTAAGAGGTGGGGCCTTTAAAAGGTGAATGGGTCATAAGGGCTCTACCCTAACAAATAGATTAATCCATTCATGGATTAATGGATTCATGGGTTATCATGAGAGTGGGACTGGTGGCTTTATAAGAGGAAAAGACACCTGAGATTACACACTTAGCCCACTGGCCATGTGATGCCCTGCACCAGCTCAGCACTCTGCAAAGAGTCCTGACTAG
>NW_012149174.1:331692-334562 GCF_000956105.1 Propithecus coquereli
TCTCTTAAGAGAAACTCTTCTCAATTCTTTCTCTCTCTCTCTTTTTTTTTTTTTAAGATCTAAAAGGGCAATATTAAAGCAACCTTTCAGACACAAATTTGGAAGTAATCTCATTTTTGATTCCCTACTAGGGTTTCCCCTTTAGCCTAACTTAAATATATCTGTGTTAAAATAAACTTTCTGTGGCTCACAGCCTAAAGTATTTACAGACGATATAATTTGTTCATCTATGTGTTCAATCATTTAGAAAATTCATCAGAGACTACCAAGGGAAATCATTGTTGGTTATTTTCTGTGGTCACCAGCTTTCTGTTAACAACTTTTTCACATTAACAAAACAAATCTATCATTGCAGCATTCTTAGCCCCAGGGCGTTTTATACTTTCTTCTTGTTATGTGATCTGAAGTAGGTACCAATTACCTGGTCAAATGTAGAGACATAAATTTTCAATCAAAGGCGAGTTATGCCTCTATCTACCCACCTTATACATTTATTTTCAGTCAGCCCACTATACAATCTACATGAAAATATGATTAATATAACTCTGAAACAAAGAGTAGAACAAGGTTGCGATCACAGGGTAGGTGAGAGAAAACCAGCAAACGTGAATATGAACCCACGAATCAAGGTAAGTGAAATATTATAGCAAATGTAAGTAAATGATACAAGAAATTAAGAGAGTCAGAGGTTTTGTGGTCAAGGACAGATAGTAAATAAGATGTAATCAATTACTGAATGGCAGAGATACATAGAAGCCTAACGTCTGAATAGTTTTAAGATAGAAAATAAGGGTCAGTAGGTATCTGTATCCAGAGTCTGGAAAAGATTCTTGGTGTTCAGAAAATTTTAAGAAACCATGGTGAGAGGAAAATCCAGTGATCAGAATTCTATAAGTGGTTACTGAAAGGATAAGAAAGTCTGTAGGTATCTATTAGACAGCAAGCAAGTTTATGTTCTCAGCAGCTGTACAAAGGTGACGTAATTTGTCTAGAATTTCGAAAGCAGCCTAATTTTAAGACACTGGACATTTGCTTTGGGAGCATTTTCTAGCTAGGCCCTGGTTCTACACATGCATGCTTAGTATGACAGGAGCTAGACCAGGGGTGGCAACAATAGCCAAAAGGTTGCAAAGTTACTTTTATTAAATACATCGAGGATTAGGAAATATATTCATACTCAAATGAGAACAGAAACTCAGAATCATAATGCTTTATAGGTTTGAAAGATGCATTTTTGATTTACATACTCTATTTTTCCAAATATGTTAGGGGGGAAAAAATCCCAAAACTGCAATCTTTTCCTGAAAGAATTTTGCTGGGTAATTTTGAAAGATTCCATTGAGAGGCTGTCCCTAGGAAGTCTATTTCACAGTCTCATAGACTTAGCTCATTTAGGTTTCCTTGCATGCAATCAACATTTTCTTCTTTTAATTTAACCTTAATGAAGACATTTCAACAAATGTTTACTTTGTATCCTTTAGCTTGTCAACCCCAGGATTTCAGAAATTAAGGACTTTCTGGAAATCTAGGTACAGCAAAATTAACGAGTAGTATCTTTTATTGGAACTTTTAAGGAGACAATATAAAGAATGCATTAAAATAATTACATTGCAATTATATTTTTTAACATCAGTGAAGATAATTGATTATTCTTGAGAAAGTCAAAGCTATGTAGTTTTGTTTATTTTTGTTGTATGTTAATAAAACTTTCAATAAGACATAAAATAAAAAGTACTAAATTCTGATCAATATTTAAATTTGATTCATTTCGCCTTCTTCTAGACTGTGGGAACTTGGGTTATCACTTAGGATTTCTAATGCCATATTATCACTTTCAGATAGCCTCTACAAAGGACATTAGGTCCAAACTGTGAGTACATGAATTAGAAATTTCAGAGGATGTTATGTTTAGCTGCATACGAGGTTAGATAAAGATGAATGCTGTGGAGAAATTACTCACAATGAGAAAGAATCCACAAGCAAGAATGAAGAATGCATTAGACATCTATGCCACATTCCACTCAGAACCTCCTCCTTCCTCCTCCTCCTTCTCACCCCCTCCTCCTCCTTTTCCTCCTCTTTCTTTTCCTCCTCTTCCTCCTCCTTCTTCTCCTCTCTCTTTCTGTCTCTCTCTTTCTCTCTGTCTGTCTGTCTGTCTCTCTGTCTCTCTGTCTCTCTCTCTCAGCTACTCCTGCACCCAATCCAACCATGTGAATATGCCCTTCTGGACACATTTGTTTGGTTCAGAGGCAGACACTTGACCTATGTCAAGCTAAGCAAAAACCTTTATAGGATTTTTCATACTGGAACTGAGGAAAGGAGAATTAGTGCTTCTCTGGTGGCCAGAAAAATGGGATGTGGGGCCATGTTTATGCCACATGCGGAAACCAGGCTCCAGGAAAATACAGTTGTCCCTTACTATCTGTGGGAGATTGGTTCCAGGAATGTCCGTGGATACCAAAAATCTGTGGATGCTCAAGTCTGTCATATAAAATGGTGTAGTATTTGCATACACCTTATGCACATCCTCCCACACACTTTAAATCATCTCTAGATTACTTATAACACCTAGTACAATGTAAATGCTATGTAAATAGTTGTTATACTGTATTGTTTAGGGAATAATGACAAGGAAAAATGTCTGTACGTGTGTAGTACAGGAATGCTGCACTCTTGATGACTCCTCCTTTTCTCTCCTCCTTTTTTAATACAAGTTGAAGGAGGGATGGGGGTAAGTAGGATGATGGCTCATATGATACCTACTTATATGTGTGTGTATATAACATGTAATAAAATATATATAAATAAAATGGGGGCCGGGCGCGGTGGCTCACGCCTGTAATCCTAGCTCTCTGGGAGGCCGAGGCGGG
>NW_012149174.1:334822-344259 GCF_000956105.1 Propithecus coquereli
ACCCCAAATACTAATAAGCTACTTCCAGTTTGAAATTATAGAGAATGTTAATTTCTGTCTTGTGCTGTTCTGACCTTTGCCAATTTTTATGTTGAAGTTGGTCATTTTTTCTTTAGACAAAATAATCATTTTGTAAAAATTTGATAAAAAATCAATTTAATCAACAAGTCAGCTCTGTCCATTAAAAGACATGACATTATATGATCAACTTCTACAGACTATTAAATTGAAAAATAAAATGATTTACAGGATTGGGAAATGGTATCTTTAAATTTGTAAACTCACATTTCTCCCTTCATTACCAATCACTCATATTATGAATAGAGGATATATTTCATTATCTTGCTCTTTTACTAGATATTTGGAGAGACTCCTGGGTTTTGCTACATTCTCCTATAGTTTATGAATTTTTCCTGTATATAATCTGAAAATTCATTATGTGATCAACATCTCAGATGCTTTATAAAGTCTGGAACTTGGTCTGTATAACTGTTAGTATAATATATAAGAGAATATAGGAGTGTCACTTATCATTAATAACATCAGATATACACAATCAGCAAGGTGGGAAAGATTATGCTTCTGCTAAATATAAATGGAATATTGGCTTATTTTGATTGACACTAAGATTATGTGACTATAAGGAAAGTGCAACGCAGAATACTAAGGCAATTTTCTTAAAATATTGTTTATGTGAACTCCATTTTAAACATTTATATGGTATTAAACTGTCTGTACATTAAGTCTGTTTCTATGTGGCCAGATACTGTGTGTCACAGTTTCTTAATCCCTAGAGAGGAGTAAAATGTCTATTTTACAGGATTTTCAAGGTACTCTAATGTACGATGATGAATATATTTAAAAATAAAGAGTAATATACAAATCCAAATATATTAGCCAGGGCTGCCAAAATAAAACATCATAGACTGAGTTGTTTAAACAACAGAAATGTCTTTTCTCACAGTTCTAGAAGCTTAGGAGTCTGAGATCAGAATGTCAGCATGGTCGGTTCCAGTTCCTAGACAGGGATCTCCCCTTAGCTGTAGACTGATGGCATCTTGATACCTCTTCTTTGTGTGAGCATGTAGGAGAGAGAGAGAAAGCGAGAGAAATATTCTTTGTGTCTCTTCTTATAAGAGTACTAACCTCAATATGCGAGCCCCACCCTCATCACTTGATCTAACCCTAATTATTTCCCCAAAATTCCATCTCCAAATACCATCACATTGGGGGTAAGGGCTTCAACATATGAATTTCGGGGAAGACACAAACATTTAGTCTATAATATCAAGTTATTTTTATTGGCCGCCTAATAATGGTAATGGTATTAGTTACAGATATCCAGAGAAACAGAAAAATCTGATGTGTGTGTGTCTAGAAAGAGATTTATTAGAAGGAATTGGCTCATGCAATTATGAAAGCAAGGCTGGCAAGGCTCAAGGTCTTCAGAGTGAGTCTGCAACCTAGAGCCTGGGAGAGCTGGTTTTAGTTCTAGTCCAGATCCGAAGGACTGAGAACCAGGAGAGCCTGTGATGTAGTTCTAGCCTAAAGGCTTGTAGGCTTGAGACCCGGGAGGAGCTTATGTTTCAGTTTAATATAAAGGCAGGAAAAAGCCGATGTCCCAGTTTTTGAAGGCAATATGGCAGGAAGAGCACCTGCTGATTAGAAAGAAAGTCAGCCTTTTTGTTTCTACTCAGGATGGATGAGATCTGTTCACTTTAGGGTGGGTCAATCTGCTTTACTCAATCTACCAATTTAAATGTTAATCTCATCAAAAAACACCCTCACAGACACACCCAGAATAATGTTTGACCAATTATCTGGCCATACCGTGGCCCAGCCAAGTTGACACACAAAATTAACAACCACAGTGATAACTGAACAGATGAGGGGGAAAAAAAAAAACTGGCACCCCTAGTTTTCCTGACTGCAGTAATTTCATAGCTGACACTAGGTCTTGCAGGAATGAGCTAACGGGTGTGAAGAACCCAGCAGTGTACCCAGCAGATAATAGAGGTAATAAATATTAACTTTCTTCCCTTCACTTTACCCTTCCAGCAACAACCAGCTGCTACATCAGTGTTTTGAGAAGGAAACTTGGAGATTTTTCTTTCATTTTGGTAGGAGGAACAGAGGGAACATACAGACTTTGAATCTGAAAGACCCACTGTAAATATTTATACTCATAAGTTATATTTTCTCTACTTTTTCTTTCCTGTCACATTTTATTTTTTTCCTCTTTAGCTTTAGTCACTTTGTTATAATTTTCTTATTTTGTCTATCACTTCTCTTTCATATCTAATTCCAGAGAAGAATTAAAGTTTTTGAGTAGGCCACACACTTTCAAAATGACAGAAGATCAAGTAACTTGCTCAAAGTCACATTCTATTAGGAATAGCAGAGATGGATATAAAATAACTTTCCTCCCTTCAAATTCAATCATTTCTCCACTAAAACAGTTTGCTTTACAAAGGTGTTATATATATTTTTAAAGTATTATCACTAAGAGAGGACTATCTCAAAGTGCGTATTCCCCTTAAAATGATCAGGCTAAAGAAAGCATATTATCATTGCCCTAGAATTTGAATGCTTTGTAAAGAAAACAAAAACTAAAATATGTAAGACATTCAAATTTATCAAAGCTTGCTATGTATATGTATATATGATTATACAAGTAAGATGATCCTAATTCCTATAGAATTAATTTTATTTTATACTTTTGTATGAAATCTGTTCATCATAAATAGTAAATTATAAATCTAAGATAATCACTAATTTCTTATTAATAACCTAAACCATGATAAAATAAGCAATTGAATTTTAAAAAGTTATTTTTACATTCAATTTTTGAACTAATCTGCATTACAGTATATAATAGACTTTTCCATATGTATGTCTTAATTTTTCTGTGGTTAGAAAAATGAGATTTCGGCAAATGGATTTTTAGTTACTTTAAGAATAACTGAAACAGCTTTTACACCACAGAATAAAAGTGTACTTAATGATACCTAATTATCTTTGAGAAAGGTAAGAAAAACTTGGTCTATCATAATCCCTTTGAAAGCAGAAGGGAAGAAGGGGGTTGGTGGGGCACAATCAATTATCCTAAGGAAAATATAAACAAATTTAAGCCTGCTTAAAATCTATTTGCAGCTTTATTACCTTGTTTACTTTTGATTTCAAAAGGCAAAGATAAGATTTACTCTTGGCAGTTACTTGTGTAAGCATGAAGTGACTCTGGAAGGGTATATGAAAAAGAAAGAACAGTGATCCCTATTCCAAGGCTTTGGCTGGGGAGTCAGGGCAGAGCTGGGCAGACAGGTAACCCTATTAGGAAGGAAACTTGTCATGGCCGCCTTTTTACACTTTGTTGTTTCAGAACCATGTAAACACATACTTTTTCAAACAATAAATTTAGAATTGATTTCACAAAAACAACTGAGTCTTTGCATGTTTTTTCTCATCAAAGAAGATCTGCTGCCTCAGTTTGCTGAGCTCAATGTTTGTGTTTTGCTAAATGGCACAGTGTCTCTCTTGATGTCCTCTTGCTTGTCTGGCTGCCATAGACCTGAGTGAATTTTAGGTTAGTCTAATTAGGATATAATCTTATAGATATAACAGACACAAATTTGATACAATAGCAAGACACAAAGGGCCCCAGAGCTATATTTATGAACTTAGTTTTTTATGGTGATGGCAGAAACGAATTAATGTTATGAAATGTCATTGCCATGAAAAATTCATTCCATGCAGGTCCTAATAAGTGACATCCCAGATACTTTGATTCCATTATTTCTTCTATAAGACAGCTCTAGACAAGAAGTAATCTCACTGAGACAGACGAATCTGTATGGCTCTAATTTCCATATGAATTGCAAGATTAAAGTTGAGGCCTTGTGCCTGGAGTCTCATAAGATGGATAAAAAGTAGCATCACATATGTCAGGAGAAGGCACCTTAATAAAACTCAGGCTTTGGGGAGAACTGAGGCAGATGTGGAGTATAAAAGTATTTTAGTTTTTCTCCCCTGTCAAATGTGGAGAAGCAACTTTAAAAAGTGAATGGTCTCTTTTATGGGTGGACTTCAATAGGAAACGAAATGCATTCTATTGCTCAGTGCCAAAGGAAGAGAGGAATTCTGTGTGTTCTGTTATGTCATAGTCCTGTGGTGAGCCCTGAAGCATAAATTGTAGACAAATCCCACAGCAGTAGTAAAGCAGACAAATTGCCTTTATATATTTTAAGGCATAAAAGTTAAGAGCAGATATAAGTAATAACAAAAATTCATATGAGCTGAGGGGCCAAGTTGTAGTAGGTATGGCAACCTGTGTAAAATAAAATTCTAGCTATATTCTTTCCATTAATGGAAACATATAATAAGGTGCATGGTAGCGGGGAGAGTTGTATAGAGACCAGCCCTTGGGTCCAAGGGAATGAAATGCTAGGAATGCAGGTTATATTTTTTATTAAAGATTGTGTCCCTTTGTGATAACAGGTACAAAATAGAAACTTCATAAATTATCAGACTTACTGGGCTATATTTTCCTTTTAATTAAATTTTCTTAGCTATAACCATATATTCATTCAATTATTCATTTAACAAATATTTATTAAGCAACTGTTATATAGCTGACACCGCTTAAAGAAATTTGCATTCAACAGTGAACAAAAGAGACAAAAATTTCAGTTCTCATGGAGTTTTCATTTTGATGGGGTGGATGGATTAAAAGCACTATAAGTAAGTAAAACGTAAACTGTATTAGATTGTTATAAAAGATGTAGAAAACAATAAAGCAGCTAAGAGGAGACAGCTTTTAGATAAGTGGTCAAGGGAGGCCTTATTAAGAAACTGATTACTGAGTAAAGACCCAAAGGACCTGAGGGAATGAGCCGTGAGCATATCTAGGGAAAGCACATCCCAGGAAATCCTGAATGAGAAGGCCTGAGGCACAACAGGCCTAGTGAGTTCAATTTGCGTTAGAAGCAGCCTAGTGAATAGGGTAGAGTAGTAGGAGATGAAGTTAGAAAGGGAATGAGGGCAGAAGGAGAAAGAGGGAAGGCTTCCTTAGGCTTTTGTAGGCGAGAGCATTGCAAGGAGATTGACTTTAACCCGGAGTGAGCCGGGAACTCATCAGAGCGTTTTCAGTAGAGGAGTCATAAGGTCTGGTCCCCTTGTCAGTAGGGAGTTTAAGTTTTGGTTGCTATTAAGAAAAGACTGTAGTGGGGACAGGAAGGTATGCATGAAAACCAGGTAGGAGGATAGCGGTGATCTGCAGGAGTTATGGCTAAAGGATAGCAGTGGTGCTAGTGAGAAGGTGAAGCTTTCAGATCCTAGTTTACCTTTTGATAGTTGAGTGAAAAACACTGGTTGATGAATTAGATATAGGCTGTGAGAGAAGGAAGGAAGTCAAGATGAGGCCCAGTTTTTTATTTGCCTTAATTACCTAAAGAATGGAATTTCCACTTGGAAGAACCACAAGAACAGGTTTAGAGAAATGGATGAATATCAGCATCTCAATTTTGAGTGTAATAAGTTTGAGATTAAGTAGACTGATTGGAGATATTAAGTTGTAGATAAAATGTGTAATCATCACTGTGTAGATGGTATTTAAAGCCAGAAGACCAGATCAGATTGTCCAAGAGGTAACCGTCCAAGAGATCAAGATTTGAACTGCTCATAGTGTGCAAGTAGGTATTGGATCAGTGTCTGAATCTACTGATTCCTGGTATTGATATGCTTAGGAACTTCTCTTTGTCATTCCCTGGGCTTGTACTCACAGACCGTTAAATCTTCAAGTGAATCAGAACAAAATTGTTTGGCCCAAACACATCGTTAGCCAGCTGTCCCCCAAGCAGGGGCAATGCCTGCTGTGTGCTAAGTTCTTGGCTTCACTACTGTTCAGCTACCCACTGGCATTGCTTCTTGCACTACCCATCGACCACACACTTGAAAGGAGCCACTCTAGTTACTTTATATATTGTTATAATTTTTTTTCATTGACTTGTCATATTCTGAAATTATTTATTTATTTATTTATTGTTAAATAAATAAAGCCTTCATTATAACATAAGCTCCTTGATGGTGGAGACTAAATCTATGTATGTCTTATTTGCTGCTGTAACCAGTGCCTAGAAAAATGCCTGACACGTAAGAATTGTCCAATAAGTATTTGCTGTGCAAATCACAGTGTGGTCTGAAGGAGGGCCTACACCTTTATAAACAAAGGGTGCTGACAGCTTTGTGCATTTTCCTTCTTCCCAGAATGCCTATTGCTCCTTTATACACTTTTAAAGCTTTTTTAAAACTTTTTTTTAATTTCAGCATATTACAGGGGTATAAATGTTTAGGTTACATATATTGCCTTTGCCCCACCCAAGTCGGAGCTTCAAGCATGTCCATCCCCCAGAAGGTGCGCACTGCACCCATTAGGTGAAAGCTTTTTTTGAAAAAAAAATTTAACCCCTCCCTTTTTTTCACATTCTGGCAAGTGGAAATTATTCCTGAACTACATTTGATTTTAATTCCAATTAGAGAAAAGTTGAAGTAGGTAGGCCCTTTTTTTTTTTAACCAAAACATATCTTCAAAACAGATGGGAACAAAGATTATAGTTAGATCCTTACTTCATAAGATGGATTTATTAGTCCTTGTCTTATGTGTATTTTATAGTGGAATGATTTTTGGACTATAAATCAACAACGAGCTTCAAATCCTGATTTTGAGACATATTGAATGAGCCCACTGACATTGCCATTTTGGAGTTTGTTTCTTCATTGCCAAAATGGGGAAAAGAATACTTAGATGATTTTAGAGATGATGTGTATCACATGGCTCTATAAATGCTGCGTGCCTGCCTCTCTGTAGTAGACTCAGGCAAGAAGCTCACCCAGCTCGTTCGTTATCTTTGGACACATCACTATGTGGAGCAATTAAGGAATAAATGACCCCCAGCCAAGCCAGCAGGCAGAGTGTTGGTGATGGGGGGAGTAAGGAGTATCTTTTCCTGCTTCTCCCAGAGGCACACTGAGACTCAAAACCAGGCTCCTCCTCCTTGAGACCAGCAGTCATGAGGCCTCAAGTCTTCCTCTGAGAGGACTATAGGCCTTTCCATCTGTTTTCTGCATGAAAAATACGCTTGAATTTTTGAGGTTGTGGAGAGCACCGCCCAATAAATGGCTGCTTCTGTTACTGATATCAACAGTGCTTCCGTTGGATCTACCTCAAGCAGTAGGAAGGAAAGTAAATTTCCTCACAAGTCGTGAGCATGATAAGAGACAAGGACCTAAGGTTTCCTTGATGATAAAGCTTCAACTTCTTTCTTCCCTCTGTTCTGTCTGATAGCAACGTAAGATTAACATTTCTGGTGCATAGCTTGAATCATGATCATCCTTGCTCTAACATCTTCACAACCTCTCTCATACCTAACGAGGTAGATGCTCTACTGTTTACAATATTGTTATGTCATTTAGCAGTGGAGGATTTGTAGAAAAGACATTTAACCTCTCTGTCTTGGTTTCCTTATTTATATAATGTGGATAATTTTGGCATTTATCATAGGATTATTGTGAAGATTAGGTGAGTTAACACATTTCGGCATTAGAAAAATATTTGTTACTTAATGTTTGTTATTATTAAATTATTATTACAAGGCAGCACCTTTCATGAAGGAGTGAAATAATGAATGATGAAAAGAGCACAAACCTTTAGAATCATTCAGATGTGCATTTAAATTCTCAGTCCGAAATGCTCTAAATTTGTTATAATACATTAGGCAATTTGCCTAGCTTGTTCACCAGAAAAGTGGGGTTAATAATTTCATTTCATGTAGTGATGGTAAAGGATAGATTCAATTACATTAAGTAACATGTAATTAATTCCTGCTGCATTCATAGGTGTGTAATAAAGTGTAGTTGTTTGATGGTTTAACATTTCATCATTCAAAACCCTCTCTTCACAATAAAAATTGATTTTCTGTGATTATACAAGTAGTATGCTTTCTGTAAAAACAATGATTTATACATAAAAATATAAAGAAGATAGTAAAAATTATCTAAAATTCCACTTGCATAAGACAATCACTAACATCCCCCCACCCCCATCTCTCTGATCCTCTTTCTTTCACAAAGTACCAGGAGGGACCCTGGAATTTTCTTACCTAAGGAAACTTCTTTCCAAAAGAAATGCAGTTATCTTCAGATGTTCTCTCTAGGAATCATAAAATAAATGGGAAGGATCAACCACAGGAGGAGAGAAGAGACTAAAAGTTACAGTGTCCAGGCAGACTTTTCATCTGTTCTTCTGAGATCAGCTCCTACAGATTGCCTGGGAGACTTTATCTACATAAGATAACATTCGTTCACAGTGAAGTGCTGCCCTTTACCTCCCTGCCACCTCCTTAGGGGCTCTGAGGAACTTGTCCCAGGACATTGTTTTTTGGGCCCATTCATTGCCCCTAAAAATCATTTGCTGTTTCTCTAAAATTACTTATGTGCCCCCCCACCCCCCGCAATTAGGAGGGTATTTAACCTCAACCATCCACCATCCCGTCGCCCTTCGAGTTTCATGTTTGCAGGAATCCTGTGTCCGCTTGCATGTTAATAAATTCATAAGCTGTTTTCTCCTATTAATCTGTCTGTTGTCAGTCATTTCAGCTACCCTTCAGAGGAGGCAGAAGGGAAACTTTTTCTCTGCCCCTACGCTAGGGATGTTGAGCATCTTTTTAACTGCTTATTTTCCATCCATACATCTTCTTCAATGACATGTCTACTTAAATATTTTGTTTTATTGAGTTTTCTTATTTTTAAGTTTAAATTTTTTTATATGTTCTGGATACAAGCTCTTTACCAGTTATGTGGGTTGCAACTATTTTCTTACAATTTCTGAGTTGTATTTTCATTTTCTTAAGATTTTTATTCAAATAACAGGAGTTTTTAGTTTTGATGATGTCCAATTTACTAAGTTTTGTCTGATAGATCACTCTTTTGGTGTTATATTTAATAAATATTTGCCTCACTAAAGGCCACACTAATTTTCTCCTGTGCATTCTTCTAGAAGTTTTATAGTTTTAGGTTTTTATATTTAGGTCTATGATTTTGAAGGGTTTTTTTTCAACATGGTGGAAGCTATAAATCAAATACATTTTATTTTATTTTATTTTATTTTATTTTGGCACATGGATATCCAATTATTCTAGCCTTACTTGCTGAAAACACAACATGTATACATCTTTTTTCCCACTGAATTAACATTGCAATTTTGTTGAAAGTCAGTTGAGTCTATGTGAATGTCTGTTACTGAACTCTCCATTCTGTTACGTTTATCTATTTGTCTATCTTGATACCAAACCACATTGTTTGGACTGATATATTTTTATAACATATTTTGAACTTAGATACTACTCTAACTTTGTTCTTATTCAAAATTACATTGAATATTATAG
>NW_012149174.1:344309-346921 GCF_000956105.1 Propithecus coquereli
TTATATATTTTAAGGCATAAAAGTTAAGAGCAGATATAAGTAATAACAAAAATTCATATGAGCTGAGGGGCCAAGTTGTAGTAGGTATGGCAACCATCACTTTGAATTTTCTGACCTTTGTGTAAAATAAAATTCTAGCTATATTCTTTCCATTAATGGAAACATATAATAAGGTGCATGGTAGCGGGGAGAGTTGTATAGAGACCAGCCCTTGGGTCCAAGGGAATGAAATGCTAGGAATGCAGGTTATATTTTTTATTAAAGATTGTGTCCCTTTGTGATAACAGGTACAAAATAGAAACTTCATAAATTATCAGACTTACTGGGCTATATTTTCCTTTTAATTAAATTTTCTTAGCTATAACCATATATTCATTCAATTATTCATTTAACAAATATTTATTAAGCAACTGTTATATAGCTGACACCGCTTAAAGAAATTTGCATGCAACAGTGAACAAAAGAGACAAAAATTTCAGTTCTCATGGAGTTTTCATTTTGATGGGGTGGATGGATTAAAAGCACTATAAGTAAGTAAAACGTAAACTGTATTAGATTGTTATAAAAGATGTAGAAAACAATAAAGCAGCTAAGAGGAGACAGCTTTTAGATAAGTGGTCAAGGGAGGCCTTATTAAGAAACTGATTACTGAGTAAAGACCCAAAGGACCTGAGGGAATGAGCCGTGAGCATATCTAGGGAAAGCACATCCCAGGAAATCCTGAATGAGAAGGCCTGAGGCACAACAGGCCTAGTGAGTTCAATTTGCGTTAGAAGCAGCCTAGTGAATAGGGTAGAGTAGTAGGAGATGAAGTTAGAAAGGGAATGAGGGCAGAAGGAGAAAGAGGGAAGGCTTCCTTAGGCTTTTGTAGGCGAGAGCATTGCAAGGAGATTGACTTTAACCCGGAGTGAGCCGGGAACTCATCAGAGCGTTTTCAGTAGAGGAGTCATAAGGTCTGGTCCCCTTGTCAGTAGGGAGTTTAAGTTTTGGTTGCTATTAAGAAAAGACTGTAGTGGGGACAGGAAGGTATGCATGAAAACCAGGTAGGAGGATAGCGGTGATCTGCAGGAGTTATGGCTAAAGGATAGCAGTGGTGCTAGTGAGAAGGTGAAGCTTTCAGATCCTAGTTTACCTTTTGATAGTTGAGTGAAAAACACTGGTTGATGAATTAGATATAGGCTGTGAGAGAAGGAAGGAAGTCAAGATGAGGCCCAGTTTTTTATTTGCCTTAATTACCTAAAGAATGGAATTTCCACTTGGAAGAACCACAAGAACAGGTTTAGAGAAATGGATGAATATCAGCATCTCAATTTTGAGTGTAATAAGTTTGAGATTAAGTAGACTGATTGGAGATATTAAGTTGTAGATAAAATGTGTAATCATCACTGTGTAGATGGTATTTAAAGCCAGAAGACCAGATCAGATTGTCCAAGAGGTAACCGTCCAAGAGATCAAGATTTGAACTGCTCATAGTGTGCAAGTAGGTATTGGATCAGTGTCTGAATCTACTGATTCCTGGTATTGATATGCTTAGGAACTTCTCTTTGTCATTCCCTGGGCTTGTACTCACAGACCGTTAAATCTTCAAGTGAATCAGAACAAAATTGTTTGGCCCAAACACATCGTTAGCCAGCTGTCCCCCAAGCAGGGGCAATGCCTGCTGTGTGCTAAGTTCTTGGCTTCACTACTGTTCAGCTACCCACTGGCATTGCTTCTTGCACTACCCATCGACCACACACTTGAAAGGAGCCACTCTAGTTACTTTATATATTGTTATAATTTTTTTTCATTGACTTGTCATATTCTGAAATTATTTATTTATTTATTTATTTATTGTTAAATAAATAAAGCCTTCATTATAACATAAGCTCCTTGATGGTGGAGACTAAATCTATGTATGTCTTATTTGCTGCTGTAACCAGTGCCTAGAAAAATGCCTGACACGTAAGAATTGTCCAATAAGTATTTGCTGTGCAAATCACAGTGTGGTCTGAAGGAGGGCCTACACCTTTATAAACAAAGGGTGCTGACAGCTTTGTGCATTTTCCTTCTTCCCAGAATGCCTATTGCTCCTTTATACACTTTTAAAGCTTTTTTAAAACTTTTTTTTAATTTCAGCATATTACAGGGGTATAAATGTTTAGGTTACATATATTGCCTTTGCCCCACCCAAGTCGGAGCTTCAAGCATGTCCATCCCCCAGAAGGTGCGCACTGCACCCATTAGGTGAAAGCTTTTTTTGAAAAAAAAATTTAACCCCTCCCTTTTTTTCACATTCTGGCAAGTGGAAATTATTCCTGAACTACATTTGATTTTAATTCCAATTAGAGAAAAGTTGAAGTAGGTAGGCCCTTTTTTTTTTTAACCAAAACATATCTTCAAAACAGATGGGAACAAAGATTATAGTTAGATCCTTACTTCATAAGATGGATTTATTAGTCCTTGTCTTATGTGTATTTTATAGTGGAATGATTTTTGGACTATAAATCAACAACGAGCTTCAAATCCTGATTTTGAGACATATTGAATGAGCCCACTGACATTGCCATTTTGGAGTTTGTTTCTTCATTGCCAAAATGGGGAAAAGAATACTTAGATGATTTTAGAGATGA
>NW_012149174.1:352246-353478 GCF_000956105.1 Propithecus coquereli
TCAGCCTAGCTGACAGCAACCTCTAACTCCTGGGCTCAAGCCATCCTCTGCCTCAGCCTCCCGAGTAGCTGGGAATACAGGCATGCGCCACCATGCCTGGCTAACTTTTTTCTATATATTTTCAGTTGTCCAGCTAATTTCTTTCTCTTTTAGTAGAGATGGGATCTCACTCTTGCTCAGGCTGGTCTTTAACTCCTGACCTTGAGCGATCCTCCCGCCTTGGCCTCTCAGACTGCTAGGATTACAGGTGTGAGCCACCATGCCCTGCCTAAAGTTACTTTTTCAATTGAAGTTTTTGTCTGTTTAAGCATACTTTAGAGGGAATTATGTGTGAGGTTTTTTTGGATTTCATAGTCATATTCTCTCTAATTACATGATTTCGAGTTTCTTTCAGCACTTTCCTGCATGTAACTCAGCTTTTAACGGTAATTAAAGTGATTACCATATTACCAGAAAGTAAGAGGAATGATCAAGTTTTGGCATAAGACTCTAGTATATGTAAAGAAAAAGTCACAAATTTAAACAATGATCATGATGATTTAATAATCATAACTATAATGAGCACTTACTATGCACAAGATTAAGTGATTATTAGCTTATCTAATCTTTCTAGCAACCTTTGAAAAAATATTATATTTCCATTTTACATATGACAGAAGTAAGGCCTATTGAGCTTAATTGGTCCATCAATACAGAGCTGATATATTGAGGGTACAAGATTCAAACTCAGATTCTAACTCCAGGGGCCTCCAGAACTCTTACGTATGCAAAGCACTGCCTTTCACTAAGGAGTACAGAGTGTTTTCAATATTAGAATGAATACATTATGTTAATTACATAACATTGTTATTAAATCCAGCAAGTAATGAGGCTCTTGGGTGGTTATTTAAGTACAACTATTAATAAGTTCATTCTGTGAATGCCTTCCTTGTCCTCCACAAGTCTAAAGGAGCTTCTGATCAAACAATAAAATATAAATCCCATAGCTGACCATGTGACTAAGATACACTGCTCCAACAACCCATTTCAATCTAGGAAATTTAAAATAAAAATCACATCTCTTTAGCAAATCCTTTTAGTTAAGTAAAATTTTATGTAACTGAGCATTATAGATCTCTATGGGGCCCAAGGGTCACATTATTAATCCAATTAAAACCATTCCCCTCTGTCTGCTGGAGAAATCAGTGTTGTTCTTCACAACAGAGTTCTGTCTTAACTCGATGAAGGGCTCC
>NW_012149174.1:353528-355551 GCF_000956105.1 Propithecus coquereli
AGATCAGTTTATTTATTTATTTATTTACTTTTTAGGAAGTGAGAATACTAAGAATGGAGGGAGTCAGTGGTCTCGCCTTCTGAGAGCTGGCTGTATATAGGCCCCCAAAAAGAGGCCCTCTGCACTCTGGGCTTCTTAGCTGCAACAGCCAGCAGGCTTCCAGCTTCAGAGGTGGAGAATTCTTAGCATGCAGTTTCTCCTTCCCCATGGCTCTCTATGGAACCCCAACAACCTCTAGGTGAACCCAGTTAGATTTTTAAAAACCTGTTTGGCCTCTCCCCTTGAGTATTTCTAGAGACTAACTTTATTTCTAATTTTTGCCCATGGGCTCTTGGCTGCTGGTGTCCAGGTTCTCCTGAGGACCAGAAAAAAAAGTCTTGAGCCTGACCAGTCTTCACCCAGACCCCGGTAGACTTCAAAGTCTTGTTCCATCATCTGGATTCAGTCTTCTGGCCCTAGCATTTCATCTGGCAAAGAGTGATGGTTGATGATAATACTGTATTGGAGCTGGGGATAGAGAGCCACATAGGTATATGAACGTCATTCGCCAGATTCCGGTTATTCCTCAAATGTATCCCATGTATGTGTAGAAGGACAGTTTATATTCCTCAAAATTGACCTAAATATTCTTTCTTCATTTGTTTGCTTATATGTGGAATTCTTTGCTCTCATCACTTCCCTGGTTTGTAAATATTACCCATCCTTCTAAGATCACCTTACATAATATCTACTCTGTGGAGCAATTCAACTTTTTGGTTTCCTACTATGTATTTACATATTCTGTAAGTTTCATGTGCAATATTCATGTTTTCTCTTAAACATACTTAACACATGTTGACCCCATTTTATACAATTAGGCATAGAGCAAAAAGAGATATTAAATATTCTGAAGTAATAACAACATGTAAAATAAAAACCTTAATTTAAAATGTGTACAGGATTCAGACAGGTCACCTGCATGCATGAAGTGGGCACAGGGCTCTGGCCTTGGGTAATCTGCAGAGCACAGTGCTCTGGCTCGGTTCTCAGCAGCCTCCCGAGAACTCCTGCTATAGTCCATGAAAGCCAGTCTGTGCAGATCTTCCAATTTTTAAAGAAAATCTAGAAACAGGAATTTTTATATAAAAATTCTCAGTTTTAAAAAGATTGCCATATATTTTTAGAAATTTAAAAACATTGTGCCAGCCAAGTTAAGTATATCTGCAGGTGGTCATTTGTGAATTCTCATGTAAAGTCTGAACCATGAATTTTTTTATCTTGTGTCTTACCTTCCGCTGGGTGATAAAACATTTCTTGATCCTGCCTCGTATGTAATCAGTCCCCTCCACTGGCCACCAAAAGCACTGTGTATATCTCCTATATCACATTATATTTTTCTGTACATTTTGTTTTTATATGTGCTCAATTTCTCTATCTTTTTTATTAATGTGCATGTTCCTCGATGGCAAAAGTGTGCTCATTCTATTATCCCTTCCATTATCTAGCTAATGCATCCATCACAGAATGAGCTCAATAAAAATGTATGGTGTTAACTCCTCTTCCTCCCTCATATTAAAATTGCTATTCATACAGATTCAGCTAAATGCCAAGTAAAGTAGCTATGTGAATGAAATCAGTCAAAATAATGCAGCCAAAATAATGCAGGAAGAATGATAAGCGTTACCCTTAGGAATATTTGCATGTAAAGAACCATCTTCTTAATTCCTAAACCTGTCTATATGGTCAACATTGGAGTAATCTGGGTCTGTGTTACTTCTGTTAGGGTTTCCAATGTTCATTTTGGTGACTAGAATATTCATAATGGGCCTGTGTGGGCTTCTCTGTCTGGATCTGAAGCTGCTGAAAAAGGAACCATTTGGTATTTTCTCCAGGAATTGAGAAGGGAACACAGATGCCAAACAGAAGAAATTTGTCCTTGTTCATTCTTATCTCCCTCCATTCATCTCTCTCCTCGTAAGAAGAGGTTTTGGTACTACTTTCATATTGGAAGCTAAAGATTTCATAAAGTTACTTTCTTTCTTTT
>NW_012149174.1:355601-356041 GCF_000956105.1 Propithecus coquereli
CTTGAAACATGGCTTTAATCAATGTTCTCTATGTGTATGTCTGAGTGGATTTTCTTGCATTTGCAAGTTTATTTCTGTGGAATAGATGCTTACGTGTGGAGTTACTGTATTTTTACAGTGAATAAATATTGTTAGTCTGCTTTCTAAAGTAACAGTGGACTATATCATTATCACCTGAAATCCCAGCAACAATTCGAGTTAATATTTAAGGTATTTGTTCTTCTAGTATGTATAAAGTGATATTACTATTTTAATTTACATTCCTTTAAATAGTAAGTAAACAATATAAAATCTGTAGAAAATAATTTCCTAGAAAATATTAATTACCAATATTGAACTGAAAATGAAAACTTAAGTAAGCAATAACATTTTTAGTTTGTTGATTTATGATTTCTCACTTACAAAAGCAGCAAATAGTTTTAGAGCTAATCTTGAAAGAA
>NW_012149174.1:358434-359699 GCF_000956105.1 Propithecus coquereli
CTTCATTCTTTTTCCTTCTTCTTATTAAAATATGAAAGTAATGACTGAGACTTCAGCATCTTGTAACGTCGAGGCGACCTTGAGAATGGAAGCCATATGCTAATGATGGATATGCAGAAAAAAGTGAAGGATCTTGGGGCAATGGTGACAACACAGGCTTCTCCAATGGCAAAAAATAAATTCTTATCCATATTCAACCTATTAGCTTAGCTGGCAGCCAACTACAATTCCTAAGTGATACATTCTCCAATTACAAATATGTATTAATTGTAAAAGATTAACATTGGTAGCCAAGGTAACAATAACTACCCCAATACAAATATCTTCACTGATCTTCCTCAAAACCTTATAAATCAACAAGGAAAAATAAATGCATACAATTCCTTGCCACCGTCATTACTAGGACAGAGAATATTGTCTTTAACCATAAATATAAACACCAGTTTCCAACTAGGCATTTTTGAGCTCTGCTGTAAGCCTTCGCATAGGAAAAAAGAAGAGAAGATTAAGCTCAAATCATCTCCATTGAGAAAAATTCAACTCAAGAGAGAAAATGCTGAAAAATAAAATTCCTATAAATCAAAGTACTAACAATTCAAAAGGGATGTAAAATGTGGGACTTGAAGAGGCAGTGTAAGTAAAGCAACATTTCTTGGGGAGAAGAGAGTAAAAAGGAAGGCCAAGGGGGCATAAGGAAACTGAATAATAAAGGAAAAAGGAAACAAGAGGGGAATATGGGGAAAATTTAGGATTCTGAAAAAAAATGATTCAAGTTACTTCTTTACTAACCTCCCCCAAATACTATCCATTAAAGAAACTACACTTAACTGCACTTGCTTAAGAGGGAATCCTAAACTAGAATCCTTTCCATCCACCCCACAATTTCAGCCCTATTCATGACATGGAATGCATAGACACAAGCAACCTTTATCTATTCAAAGCTACTATCAAATGAAAATATATTATCTGATGAAAAATCTTCCCTAATATCAAATATGGGGGAAAAAAAAGCCCTCTGCCGTAAGACTCCAAACTAAATCAAATATTTTAATATCCATATTTGGGGATATGTTAATAAATAAAAACAAACAAATGGAAAAACATTTAATCAGAAATCATGAACCCCAAACCAGAAATGGACAAAAGAAAAAAAAATGAGAGTTGTGTGCATTCAGAATAAACACAGAGATAAAACCTTTTGCGAAATGAAGACTAAATTACAAAATGCTCAAAGTGAATATGAATTAAAATAACAATTTAGTAAG
>NW_012149174.1:359749-363314 GCF_000956105.1 Propithecus coquereli
ATATCAAAGACACTAGAACCTCATTAATTAGAACAGCTAATATAAATTTAAAGTTTATAACAATTTGGAAAAGAGGCTGATTGAAAATTATTTTTACTTAGTAAATCTTTCCCTCAAATTGTTCTAAATTGCAGCTTGAGCTAAATTGCAGGAGGAATGCTTAAAATACTTAAGTGAATGGGTGATTTTGAAACACTTTTAGAAACGCCCACATGCTTACAATTTACATGCTAACCTGAAAGCTTCTATTTTTTTAGACTGAGTTCCTTAGTACCTCTAAGAGTTTGTTAGTCTAGTTTGGAATTTCTTAGTTGAAACTAATATATTTGTGTTCATTTTTAAATTATACCATGATTGTTTTACACTCAGCCCTGATTTATTTATTTTTTCCTATTTGGCCAACATTGGTAAGATTTCATCATATTTTTGTGTTGCCATAAGATCATTTTAAGTAGATTGTTAAATCTGACCAGTCTTTAAAGTGTTACAGAGAGAGAAATCTTTCATAAACATTATTTCTTGAAATGTTGATACTGATGAAATTCAAGTCAAGAGATTTTTGTTTAGATATCATTCACTGACCATACTTAATTGAGCACCTACTGTATGTCAGGCATTATGCTTGATTATGGAGGAACTAAGGGATTTATCTGAGGCAGACATACTCCCTGACTCCACTAAGCTGAATACAGGATATAGTTAATGAGAACTGAGACAAAGGTAATCAAAAGTCTGAAAGAGTGGGTGGTGTGAATTCAAAGAAAGACTTCTGCAAGGAAGGGATGTCTACATTAGTATAATTTAAATGACTGATGTCAAATGAAGATGGAGAAAGAGTCCACTGGGCAGCAGGGAACAATCTGTGCTAAAATCCAGTGCCTTTGGACTACTGAAGGTAATGTGTTTGACTGGATCAGCGAATGGGAGGGGGAGGTATCAAGAAATGAAGTTGGAGGATTAATCAGGGGTCAAATCACAAAGGACCACATGAGCCCTGTTAAGGAAATCATATTTTATCCTGTGGGTAATGATGAGTCCCTCAAGCATTTTAGAAAGCATAAACATAATCAGATTTAAGTTTTTTAAAAAAGATTACTATATCTAATATGTGGAAAATGATTGAAGGGAAAAAATAGATTTTTAGAAAAAGAGTTTTTCCAACATTTTCTTCTAGAATTCGTATAGTTTCATGCCTCAGGTTTAAGTCTGTTATCCACTGTGAGTTGATTTTGTGAGACATGAAAAGTGCAGACCCTGTTTCTGTCTTCTACATGTGGCTATCCAGTTTTCCCAGCACCATTTATTGAATAAGGATTCTTTTTCCCAGTGTACGTTTTCATCTGCTTTATCAAAGATTAGATGGCTATATGAGGATGGTTTTATGTCTGGATTCTCAGTTCTGTTCCATTGGTCTATGTCTCTGTGCTAGTACCATGCTGTTTTAGTTACTATGGCCTTGTAGTATAGCTTGAAGTCTGGTAAAGTGATGCCTCCCAGTTTGTTCTTTTTGCTTAAGATTGCTTTTGCTATACAGGCTCTTCTCTGGTTCCATACAAAGCACAGAATTATTTTTTCTAGATCTGTGAAAAATGATGTTGGTGTTTTAATAGGGATTGTATAGAATCTGTAGATCACTTTGGGTAGTACAGACATTTTAACAATGTTGATTCTGCCAACCCATGAGCATGGTATGGTTTTCCACCTGTTTACGTCCTCTTCTATTTCCTTCCTCAGTGTTTCATAGTTCTCCCTGTAGAGGTCTTTTACCACCTTAGTTAAATATATTCCTAGGTACTTTATTTTCTTTGTTGCTATCCTGAAGGGTATTGAGTCTTTGATTTGGTTCTCAGTTTGCTGTTGGCATATAGGAATGCTACTGATTTGTGTACATTGATTTCATAACCTGAGACTTTGCTGAATTTGTTTATCAATTTCAGCAGTCTCATGGCAGAATCTTTGAGGTTCTCTAGATATAAGATCATGTTATTGATTTTGGGGGGAGGATTTCTTCCTTCTCATTGTTGTGGAATAATTTCTGCAGGATAGGCACCAGTTCTTCTTTGCAGGTCTGGTAAAATTTGGGTGTGAAACCATCTGGTCCACAACTTATTTTTTAGGAAGATTTTTTATTGCTGCTTCAATTTCACTACTTGATAAAATCTAATATGGAAATTGTGGAAATAAGGTAGACAGTATTGGTATATCAACATCATGACCTAGAGCAGTATCAGTACTTTGGAGAGAAGAAGAAAGGAAGTGAATGGGAGTTATTGATTTATAAGGTGTGGGGTGGTAAGGGAGAACAGTACTATAATTTTACTTTTGAACATATTCCATTTTATTTATGAATGGGAAGTTCAAAGATGTAGAGAAAGTGCATAGTTGAAAATTGCATATGAAGTTCAAAAGAGAAAAAGATACTGATCAACCACATTTTGGAGTTATCAGCCTGAAAGTGGTCACTGAAGCTGTGGAGCAGAGTCAGTTCACCCAGGAAGGAGAACAACAGCATAGGACAGACCCCAAAGAGGTGGTCAAGTATCAGGGAAAAGAGACTTCTATACTTAACACTTTAACAACCCACATATTATTCATTCCTTAACCCACAGCTTCATACACGTGGCTTGAGAAGTGAACCAATTATAAAAAAGTGGAAACTCTGAGAGTAAATATTTTTCCCAAGAAATATGTTTATGAAGGAGTGAAGGGGTCATCAAATTAAACAAACTTTTTTTAAATGGGAGAGACTTGGGCCATTTTTAATATTGATAGGAAAGTTGGATTATCCTCTTAGTAGGGAGGAAAAAAGATGGCTTTCATCTCAGCAGGAAGAATGTAGGAAAGAATGGGGCAGATGACTATCTCCTTTCTTAAATTTTCTCTCCTGTGGCATATTTAGCATAACATATTTAGCTTTTCTAAGGTATGCTCTTTATTATTTATTTCATGTATTAATTTTATCTATTAATTGCTTCTAAGTGCCTTGAAAGAAGATCACAGTTTGCACCATTTCCAACAGTGAGGTTAGAAATGTTGCTCAGGATCATCCCCAAATGATGTCTGAAAATCTGAGGACAAGATATTTAACTGTTTTTCCTTCTTACAGAAATGGAAAGTATTAACAGTTCATGAAAATTCAAAGTCAACCAAAGTCCCTCTGCCCTTTTTTTCTGAAATACAGGATGCATGGCTAGTCTGAGGGGAAATGGGAAACACTCTCTAATCTGTGATTAAAATAATCCTTCTCTCTTTGTCTTTATATCTTTATCTATATCTCTATAGATAGATATGTAGAAATATAAATGTAGATTAGGGAGAGATTGGCCCTTTTTTCCTAAATAAAGGAAAAACAAGGTTTACTTTATTTCATCAGAAGCCTGTAATTTCTGACTAGCATGAGGGGAAAAAAGGTTCCTATCCTTCTCTCCTTTATTGGTGTTTTCTAGCCTAGCCCACAAATGCCCAGTTGAACAGCTGCAATAAACGCACTATGTTATTTATGCAACATATTGGTAAGCAAGGCCAGCTTTGAGGCTTAGGACATTTCTTTTTTTTTTTTTTTTTT
>NW_012149174.1:366869-369120 GCF_000956105.1 Propithecus coquereli
CTACAAATTCTGATTCCTGCCTACCTCTCCAGCTATGCCTTTCACTACTCTTTACCACACTCATTCCTCTTACAATTCTGCCCTGGCTTCAGTTCCTCCAATATGGTATGCTGCTTCTTGCTCCAGGGCCTTCTTGCATGCTATTTCTTTTGTCAATATTATTTTCTCCCTCTTATTTTTTAAGTAAATTAATCTGTTAGAGTTCAATTATTACTTGCTCATAGGATCTTCCCTAATAATCCAGATTAATTCAGGTACCTTGTTAAATGCTCTGATTAGATCTTGTTATGAAATGAATGTTTGTGTTCCCCCCAAATTTGTATGTCGAAGCCTTAACTTCAAGTGTGACTGTATTTGGAGATGGGTCCTCTAAGAAAGTAATTAAGGTTAAATGAGGTGATAAGTGTGAGACCCTAATCCCAAAGGATTAGTGTCTTATTAGGAAGAGACCAGAGAATTCACTCCTTCTCTTTCTTCTTGCACATGCACAAAAAAAGGGAATGTGAGGTCACGGAGAGAAAGTGACCATCAATAAGCCAGGAAAAAAGCCCTCCCCAGAAATAGACCCTACCAGATCCTGATCTAGGACTTCCAACATCCACAATAATGAAAAAATAAATTTTTGTTGTTTAAACTGCTCAGGCTATGGTGTTTTGTTATGACAGCCCGAGCTGACTAATATAGGCCTTGTACTTTTTCTTTATTGCACTCATCATAATTCTAAATAACTAATTATTAAATCTGTCATTTAATGGCTGTTTCTCCTTGGGGGAAGATAGCCTGCATGAGGGCCCAAATTGGGCTTGTCTTGTTCAGCCCTTGGCCTCCAGTGCCTGTGTCATGGGTACTCAGCAAGAAAATATATTGATTGAATGCTCAGGAAGAAAGGGTATTTACAAGGGTGACTCTTGGAAAATGATTGCTTAGAAAAGCAGAACTTCCCAGTAACAGGCAGAAATGGGGCCTGTGATTGGCCTTGAAGAAACAGGATGGTAAAATAATACATTGTGGGACAATAAAATAAGTTTATCGCAGTAGGGTACCTTGGAAATTCACCAACAGTTTTATCCACTGCTAAAATAAATAAATATGTTTTTATAGTTCGAAATCCAGCATGATTTCATCATTTTTCAACACCTTTTATCCACTCCTCTATCCCCACAATCCTCCTACAAGACCTGTTATTTGGAAATAAATATGAAATTATTGGCAGTGCCCAAATACAGCAACTTAAAGCTAAGGCAACTTGAAAATATTGTTTATCTACTTTATTTCCTGGAAGAATAATCTCCCCCTTCTATCTAGTAGACAAGCTTAACTTTTAAATCAGTGGTTCTCAAATTTCAGACTTTTTGGATGAGCTGCAGAGTATGTGTGAACCCCCTAAAATTATGTGCTCCTTTTGTGTAGATGCATAAATAAAATAAATGTGTTTTTGTGAGAAATGGTGGCAGAAAGCTTGGAAGATATAGACAATAATTTGGGAATCTAAAAAATAAACTCAGAGAAGAGGCAATTTGACTCCTAGTAAACGACTAATGTAGCCACCAAGAGGGAAGAATGGAGAAATCCCTTTTCTCTCACTAATGTATCATGCTTAGAGAATACTGCCTGGAGTGTTACCTGGGCTTGAAGTTGTCACTGTCTGCCTTCTACTCCCATTTTCCATGCTCT
Organism: Propithecus coquereli; assembly: GCF_000956105.1. Taxonomy (NCBI): domain Eukaryota; kingdom Metazoa; phylum Chordata; class Mammalia; order Primates; family Indriidae; genus Propithecus; species Propithecus coquereli. The sequence continues at coordinate 368,544 of NW_012149174.1, forward strand.
CTTTATTGCCTCACCTCTTTTTGCCTTGTAATGCTAAATATTTCAAGGCTTAAATTAGCCATTCGCTGCCTTGAGCTCTTCGGAGTAAAAAGTTCAGTATTAATCAAATAAATAAATTTTGAACTCTGAAGTTAGAAGCTGACTGACAGTTATACTGCTAACCAGAAATTTCTAGTCAGTGGTAAAATATTTAATGATTCAAGTAGAAAGACATATATCAAAACTATTATTAGAGCTATTAGGTTTAAAATACAGTTATTTAATATGAAAGAGTATTCAAATGCATGCATAACAGAAAAATTTACAATGATTTGACTTCTCTGGCTTAAATAGTTGTCCAAATTTATAAGATTTTTTTAACTTGTCATATTTTGCTGACTTAATACCTTCAGATTATAAAGTTGTGCTAATACATATTAGTATAAAATATGGTTAATGCATGTACAGATTTAAAATGAGTTAGCTGAACTAAATATATCTTGACTATCATCCATTTCAAATACATAATCATTTAGGGTAATGAATACCTAGAAATAGAAATATATTAGGCATGGAGTAAAATATTATCTAAACAAAG
>NW_012149174.1:369170-372205 GCF_000956105.1 Propithecus coquereli
TCTAAAATGTTTTAAGATATGGTGAGACATGTTTCCTGTTAACAGTTAATAAATATAGAATTTAGAATTGTGCATCCAGAATTAGGAGACACACCAGGTCCCACTATTGAAATATGCCAATGTTTTTTATTTCTTTTTTGATTTAAGGAGCTAATACAGACAATTGATAAACAACGACAAAGTTCAAAACCTCTCACAACAGAGTGTTTCAATTATTTTTGCTCCCTGCTGCCATTCTATGTAAGCATCATAGGCAACAGTATTCTGCATTTCACTTATGTCTCTGGTTTTTTGTGTTTTGTGCCTACTCTCCCCAAAACTATATCCTTAAGTCAAAGTTACTAAAATGGAGTCCAAGGCCTTTACTTATCATTATCTTCTCTGATGAACCTGTGCTCCCTGTCTTTCCCCTGACTACCAAAGGGACACATACTTAACATGTGTGTTTCTCTGCTTCAGATTTCTTCTTCCACAAATAATTAATTAGTACTTGAGTTTTCTTTATGACATTTATGAAAAAGAAAAAACGTAGCTTGAAAATGTATTTTATTTAGATGAAACAGATTTGCTTCTCCAAATCCTCCTTTCTAAATTGAACTTCAGCTATTGGAAAATGTTGTGCTGTGCACATGAATCAGCCTGCACACAGATACATGTTGCTCTGTATGTGGAATCTGGCTCCAAGGTGCTATTTGACAGCTTGTATTTGCCTACTAACCATCCCACAGCAGGGAGATGTTTGAGTCTGGAATAAGAGTTGTTTATAGACATTGTAAAAGTTATCCATTGGCACTGAGCGTGTAAACATTTAGAGTTGTGCAAAGTCTGGTTACATGAGACATTATTCAGAAAATTTTCCACTAGGGTATAACTATTTCTCTCATTTTTCTTCAATAAAGCTATTTTTCTTCTTCCCATTTTCTATCATGCCTAAATATAGTGAAACTCAGAGTGGGCCCAAATCACATGAGCATCTTCTTGTCTATTTGCAGGACTGTATTTCACTCTTCCTACAGAATATATGTTTTCCCTTTTCCTTAAAATCCTCACAAAAATTGATTCCACAACAATTCCTTTTATTTTTATGACTAGTACTTGATTTGTTCATAGACACTGAGGGACAAGTGCAATGATTCATTTAACAGAGAATTCTGAGTGATTTTTTTTATATCTAATTACTTTTGTCTTGTTCTTAGTGGAAATTGAACAACTTCTTGTGGCTAGCCCAAAATTACTGCTTCACAAACTAATATGTTTGGGGGAAACTGAATAATGAAGTGTTATAGATTGCCCTTAGTGTTTAAAACTGTTCTCATGCATCCTGGTTCTCATAAACTAGGCTTCTGGCATTCTATTAGAACATGCCTTCTTACTAAAGCCTTACAGAAAATTTGCTCTGTATTAATTACCTCCTCTCCCAGGGGCAGATGTGCTAGTTCTCAAATGTTTCCATCAACATCTCTGGGACATGCATTGCCCAGAAAATCTCTCTCACCTGTCTATTACAGACCTTATCACATAATGTGCTAAGAAAATTCAAATTGCTACCTTTTCTATTACCACCAAAATCTTATTTTAAAAACTATTCTGTGAGGACCCATAAAATCATTTATATTTATCATGGTGATTCAACCTTCTAGGTACTCCTTTTAGTACCACAAAACACAGTATTTTTTCAAATATATTATTTCTCTTTTAGATTATTACCTATTTATTTTCAATATCATTTGCTCTTTGGCAAAATTGAGTCTCATTCTTGTTAGAATAAAAGTCTTTGGGCATTGTGCTCTTGTGTCCTAATAAAGTACATAGAATTTCAATTTTAGTACTTTTGTTTAGGTGATAAAAAGCTACTCATATAATACATAAAACCTGAAATATCCCCATCATCTTTAAGGCATCAGGAAAAAAATGGACATAAACATTGTGCCTTGATTTCTAACTGGACAAATTTGGCTCTTCTACATTTCAAATTCTTTTTGTATTAAGCTATAAGAGTTGCCAGGTGTACATCCAGGTGAGCAACACGACAGAGGTCCATGGAGCCACTCCTCTCTCCATCTTCCACTGTGTGCCACGCTTTCTGCTGCATCCCAATATGCTCCAACCAATGCTCTTTCACTGAAGTGGCTCTCCATTCACTCCATTTGGCTAAACATATTTGTCAAATTTTGGACCTCACCTTACTTCGTTCTTAGCAGTTATCCCCATTGCCTACTCCTCCTCTGAAACATACATAGCCCTTGCCATCTCCTCATCCCTCTCCAATGACTCCTTCTAATTGTCCTTAGCAGCTTCTCATTGAATGTTGTCTTTTTTTTTTCAAAGCTCCATCCTAAGCTTTTGCTCTTCTTTTCTAATTTCTCTGTCCTTTGGAAATCTCAGCTAAGACTAATAGTTTCATTTATCATTTATCATTGATAGTTTTCAAACTTAAAAAACCTATCCCAGAGCTTCTTAAAATGATCTGCAGCACATATATCCAATGGAACATATCATAGGCACCTAAGATTCATGTCCCCAACTGGACACATGATTATCACTCCATGTCCATCCAACCTTTACCAAAAAGGTTATTCTTTTCCACAGGAGTGAGTAGGTCCAAATTTAACCAGAAACCCGAGTCATCCTTGTCTTCTCCCTCTTCATCTCTTTTCTTAACTAATAATCATCAGATTACTTCAATTCTACCTCTAAAATGCTAATACGTCTAATTCAATCTACTTCTCTCCATTTCTAGATTCACAGCTTTACCCTGAGGTACTATCATTTGTCACTTGAAATAGTGCCATAGCCCTATAACTGGTCTTTAATTCATTCTTGATCCTCTTTAATTGGTTCTTTATGTTGCAGTCTGAGGATTTCCTTTATAAAAAGCATAATCATGTCATTCCTATGCTTAAAAAGTTGCTCTATGTCTATCCAGTTGTTAACTTGACGCTACAAATTCTGATTCCTGCCTACCTCTCCAGCTATGCCTTTCACTACTCTTTACCACACTCATTCCTCTTACAATTCTGCCCTGGCTTCAGTTC
>NW_012149174.1:372255-375021 GCF_000956105.1 Propithecus coquereli
GTGAAACAGAGAAGATTGGGGAATAATTTCCACATTGCTCAAAGATACGAAGAAAAATTATTCATCTCCTTTCCATTGAGAGCCTAACAGCAGGAAATGGGCTTTTGCTGCTATCTGAGGAATTCATGTTATTATAGAAAATAGTTTCCTCAGGCAAAAGTTTTGAGGTATTTTTTCAGGAATGTAATGTTGAGAGAGATTTGTAGATCTCTTTCTAAAGGTCTTTAAACACAAAATGTTTCCTCATCAGTTTGGTGTTGTTTATACATAATTCTACAAAACGTTCAGGGATAAAAGTGATAGCACTTCCTGAATTCTTAAGACCTAAAAATAGTCTGGATCATTTTTTTCTGTGAAACTGCTGTGATAATATGAGAATAAATATGGTAAAATGTATTATATTTTTCATACTTTATCTTTTGACGTAGATTACTGGCATGCATTTGTGTATATAGAAGTTTGTATTTTATATATGCACATATAAAAATTAAAATGATATACACAAAAACTGCTCTAGGGAAACCTTATAAGATACATTGTGCAATATAACTTGTCCTTATGCACATAAGAACCCACTTCCCAAATATAATGAAGGCACTTCATTGTCAAAATAGATGGAGTCAACACTGATTTATCTTGTTCTGAAATGTTACCCTCATGGAGCCTGCTGGACCGCTCCTTCTCTTCTCTGTGCACGTGTACTCTGACTTAGGAATCACTTCCCAGGGGCACCGCTAGCAAAGGCTTCTGACTGTTTTTGGAGCTAGTCTAGGTATAGTCTGTGACTAGAGCTCACTCCAGATTCAGGTTGCTGGACTAAGAGGATGACTCATAAATTAGGTATCTCAGGCAGCTCTTAAATGCTACCATTTGCTTGTGTTGGAGACATTTTCTTTTCTCCCATAGCTCTGACAATACTTCTAAAAAATTTTATGCTTCCTTTTTAGCACCATATACCACGCAGGACCAAGGACTTTATTTTCCAATATCAAAGACACTAGAACCTCATTAATTAGAACAGCTAATATAAATTTAAAGTTTATAACAATTTGGAAAAGAGGCTGATTGAAAATTATTTTTACTTAGTAAATCTTTCCCTCAAATTGTTCTAAATTGCAGCTTGAGCTAAATTGCAGGAGGAATGCTTAAAATACTTAAGTGAATGGGTGATTTTGAAACACTTTTAGAAACGCCCACATGCTTACAATTTACATGCTAACCTGAAAGCTTCTATTTTTTTAGACTGAGTTCCTTAGTACCTCTAAGAGTTTGTTAGTCTAGTTTGGAATTTCTTAGTTGAAACTAATATATTTGTGTTCATTTTTAAATTATACCATGATTGTTTTACACTCAGCCCTGATTTATTTATTTTTTCCTATTTGGCCAACATTGGTAAGATTTCATCATATTTTTGTGTTGCCATAAGATCATTTTAAGTAGATTGTTAAATCTGACCAGTCTTTAAAGTGTTACAGAGAGAGAAATCTTTCATAAACATTATTTCTTGAAATGTTGATACTGATGAAATTCAAGTCAAGAGATTTTTGTTTAGATATCATTCACTGACCATACTTAATTGAGCACCTACTGTATGTCAGGCATTATGCTTGATTATGGAGGAACTAAGGGATTTATCTGAGGCAGACATACTCCCTGACTCCACTAAGCTGAATACAGGATATAGTTAATGAGAACTGAGACAAAGGTAATCAAAAGTCTGAAAGAGTGGGTGGTGTGAATTCAAAGAAAGACTTCTGCAAGGAAGGGATGTCTACATTAGTATAATTTAAATGACTGATGTCAAATGAAGATGGAGAAAGAGTCCACTGGGCAGCAGGGAACAATCTGTGCTAAAATCCAGTGCCTTTGGACTACTGAAGGTAATGTGTTTGACTGGATCAGCGAATGGGAGGGGGAGGTATCAAGAAATGAAGTTGGAGGATTAATCAGGGGTCAAATCACAAAGGACCACATGAGCCCTGTTAAGGAAATCATATTTTATCCTGTGGGTAATGATGAGTCCCTCAAGCATTTTAGAAAGCATAAACATAATCAGATTTAAGTTTTTTAAAAAAGATTACTATATCTAATATGTGGAAAATGATTGAAGGGAAAAAATAGATTTTTAGAAAAAGAGTTTTTCCAACATTTTCTTCTAGAATTCGTATAGTTTCATGCCTCAGGTTTAAGTCTGTTATCCACTGTGAGTTGATTTTGTGAGACATGAAAAGTGCAGACCCTGTTTCTGTCTTCTACATGTGGCTATCCAGTTTTCCCAGCACCATTTATTGAATAAGGATTCTTTTTCCCAGTGTACGTTTTCATCTGCTTTATCAAAGATTAGATGGCTATATGAGGATGGTTTTATGTCTGGATTCTCAGTTCTGTTCCATTGGTCTATGTCTCTGTGCTAGTACCATGCTGTTTTAGTTACTATGGCCTTGTAGTATAGCTTGAAGTCTGGTAAAGTGATGCCTCCCAGTTTGTTCTTTTTGCTTAAGATTGCTTTTGCTATACAGGCTCTTCTCTGGTTCCATACAAAGCACAGAATTATTTTTTCTAGATCTGTGAAAAATGATGTTGGTGTTTTAATAGGGATTGTATAGAATCTGTAGATCACTTTGGGTAGTACAGACATTTTAACAATGTTGATTCTGCCAACCCATTAGCATGGTATGGTTTTCCACCTGTTTACGTCCTCTTCTATTTCCTTCCTCAGTGTTTCATAGTTCTCCCTGTAGAGGTCTTTTACCACCTTAGTTAAAT
>NW_012149174.1:375856-378044 GCF_000956105.1 Propithecus coquereli
AAAATTATATTTCAACCTGAATTTTAATACACAATATACATTTTGATATCTAATATCAAACATAATAATATATCTAAAATAGCCTAGATTGAAACTTATCAGCACATAACTACTTTATTATACAAAGTGGCAAATAACTACTTGGTTCCAGTGTATCATTTGCAAAAAGCAACATGTCAAAAATTGTCTTCTTACATTATAAGTATTTTAAGAAATGTAATAGTTTTCTAGGGCTGCTGAAACAAAGTACCAAAAACTGGGTAGCTTAACAGAAATTTATTGTCCCACAGTTCTGGAGCCTAAAAGTCTGAAATCAAGGTGTCAGCAGGATTGATTCCTTCTGAGGGTCATAAAAGAGAATCTGTTCCATGTTTCTCTCCTAGCTTCTGGAGGTTTGCTGGCAATCTTTGGCATTCTTTGGTTTATAGGCACATCACCCCAATCTCTGCCTTCATAGTAGCATGGCATGCTGGCTGCATGTCTGTATTGAAATTTCCCCTTTTTATAGGAACACCAACCATATTGGATTATGGGCCCAACCTACTCCAGTCATTTTGTTTTTGTTTTTTTGGCTTTCTTCAGTTACAATTGACAAACAAAAACTGTATACATTTAAAGTATACAATGTGATGTTTGCTATTTGTGTACATTATGATTATCACAATGAAGCTAATTAACATATCCATCATCTCACATAGTTATCTTCTTCTTTTGGTGGTAAGAATACTTAAGAGCTACTCTCTTAGCAAATTTCAAGTATATACTACATTATTAACTATAGTCATTACACTGTACGTTAGGTCTCCAGAACTTATTCATCTTACAACTGCATGTTTGTACTGTTTGACCACATATTCCCCATTTCCTCCATCTCCAGACTCCTGGTAACCACCCTTATACTCTCTGTTTCTGTAAGTTCAACTTTTTTAGATTCCATATATAAGTGAGATCATGAAGTCTTTCTGTGTCTAGCTTATTTCACTCAGCATAATGTCCTTCAGGCATATCCATGCTTTTGCAAATGGCAGGATTTCCTTCTTTTTTAAGGTGAGTAATATTTGACTATATATACATACCACATTTTCTTTATTCATCTGTTGACAGACACTTGGGTTGCTTACATATGTTGACTATTGTGAACAATGCTGCTAGTTACATCTTTAATGACCCTATTTCCAAATAAAGTCACATTCTGATGTACTGGGGGTTAGGACTTCAACATATAAATTTTGGGGGGGACGATTCAACCTATAACAATAACTATTTCTGTATTGTGAATATTTTTAACATGTACATTTTAAATACTTATGCAAACCCCTAGTTTATCATAAAATATGCAAAAATTAAAAATAAAGACTATAAAATCTCCAGCGAGAGACCAGAGAATTTATACAAGTCGATTAATGTAAGAATATACTGGCCTGTGTGAAAGTGAAGCATCCTTTTTTTTTCTCTTCACTGAAAAGTTTACATTCCCTCCTGGTAGAATATAAATTTACTTACTTCATAACATACCCCATTTTGCTTCACAATTGTCCCGAATATGTCTATTTTCCTTATTAGGCTGTAAACTTTGGAAGTTAGTCATGTACAATTTTATTTTTAATTTAATGTCAATGTGCTGCCAATAGTAAGAGAGTTCAATAATTATATTTCTTCAATGAATGAATGATAAGTGATGATGATGGTAAAAAAAGAGATGATTCTGTAGAGATGATTAAAATTTGTATTGCTATCATTACATTTTTTAATGTACCAATTATTTCATTTGAGTAAACATTTTTTATTTGCATGGTGTCTTTTATTTCAAATGACTGCACAAAGTTTGTTAAGTAGATATATAGGAAGCACTGCACCTTCCACTATATTGCACTCCAGGGTGAAATGTGGCATCTGCTACACAATGCACAACACAGTACCAGAATGATTGCATTACCCAGGAGGAACATCAAGTCTGACTGAAAGAACAGTGGATCAGATTTAGGACAGTCAAAATGTAATTAACCAAAGATAAATTTGACCAGGAATGTAGAGTTAAACTACTGTTTTGCTAAGAAATCCATTGACTCTTGGGAAAACAGTAAAATAACCCTTAGGTGGTTAGTAGAGTACAATCAAACTTACATACCACATAATTACAGAGAAAAATGTTTTTGGAGCTATAGATTTTATCAAAAAATTTGAAGTT
>NW_012149174.1:378830-386616 GCF_000956105.1 Propithecus coquereli
TGAAAGTGAGCTAGTATCACTAAGAAACACAGAGTAAATCTGCGAACTGGGGGAATATAACAAGCCCCAGGGTAACTGGATTGCAATTTCTTGGAAAGGGAGTGATGGCAAAGACATAAGTACTGAGCTTCATCACTGATTATCCCAGAGTTTCAGTCAACATGTTAACACGGTTCCCAAGATTCTAGAGCAAGCATCAAAGAGAATATTTCTGATCATGTTGACTTCTTCGATAATTGACACCAAATCTTACTGGAACTGGATTCCCTAGCTTTTGTGCCTAAGGCTTTAAGCCTGATTCTTTTGCTTCACTTAAAAGGCCATCCAAGCACCAGCTGCAATATAGGAAACCTGCATCGTTTCCCTTAACAGCCTCAAAAACTTCTATTCAACATAGATCACTCAGTGCTCCCCACATAAATTTCACATTTTCCCTTTCATGCCATTCATTGGTCGTATTATTTCTTTGCATGGTGTGGTTTCTAACCAGCAGGGAATAGCTCCTTAACTAGCTCATCTAGCTCTTCCCAACTCCACCTGTCAAAAGTGAACGCCTGTTCAAGGCAGAGTTCAGATGCTACCCCCATCACAAAGCCTTTTTTGCTTCTACCAACAAAATGTGGCCTTTACCTCCCCTGCAGCCATACACAAGCGTTTATACCTGTCTTACACAACTACTTTTTCACCTTAATTATAATTATGTTTGTGTTTTTTGTATTTTCCTTTTCAGTCTCTTCAGAATAGAGAATATATTTGTTTTATGCACATTTGGAATTCCTATTTTAAGTGTTTGAATTGGATTCCATTTACATAAAAATCTAGAAAATTCAAACTGATCTACAGTGACAGAAAATAGGTCAGTAGTTGCCTGGGGATGGGAATGATGGGGAGACAGGAGGCATGGGCAGAGAAGGGTGGGATAGAGGGATTACTAACAATATTGTAGCAGTGATGGATATATTCATTATGTTAGCTTTAGTGATGGTTTCATGGATGTACATGTAGGTCAAAACCTATTTAAATATGTATTATTCATTGTTTGTCAATTGTACTTCAATAAAACTACTTACAAGCCAGTGTTGATACAATAAAGAAATAGAGTGCTTTGCAAAGGAATGTCAGGGCAGTCAATGAAGACGTTTTAGAGATAGCAATGAAATTTAATCCTAATGAATGAGAAAGAAAGAAACTTACAGAATGTCAGAAAAAGATTTATCAACACATAGAGAACAGTTGCAAAATTGTAAAGAACTTGAAGTATTCTTGAAACTAAAAGAAATAGAGAGAGTCAGAAGTGGGAGAGTAGCAAATGATGAGGTTAAAATAGTGGAAGGTGCTCTTCAAGATAAAAAGTTTGTATTTTATTTGAAATAAAAAAGGAAATTTTTAAAGACATTTAAGCAGGACCTTGTGTTTACCTAATCTGATTGATGTGTTAAAAAGATTACTCATTGTGAATTCATGTGTCTGTGTTTGGGTGGGGACAAGAGAATGAGAATGTGAGTGACAATTAAAGTAGAATCAGAAAGACCAGCAACCTGGCAACACGAGAGATTCTGTCACTTGTATTGGGGTGATAAAAGTGCAGATGGAAAAGTGTGAACAGATTCCACATGCATTTTAAAGTTGCAAATAGTGGCACTTGTAAATGGTTTTAATAAGTTCAAAATCAAACAGAGAAAAGAACAAGGCATTAGCATTTAGTTTCTGGCTCTAAGCGACTTTTAAAAGTAGGTTGCATTTACTAGATGGTAAAGGCTGCAGCAGGAACTTGTCTCAAGGGGGAAAATCAGAGTTCTGATTTGGATGTTATATTTCAAGTGGCTGTGAAATGTTCAGGTGGAGGTGTCAAAGAATCTGGGAATTTGAAAGAAGATAAAGCATAGTTAGATTGCAACACACACACACACACCAATTTAAATAGTTTGAACAATTTCTCCCCTTTATCTCACTGTGAATACTCCCTAGATGAGTGTGGGCATGTGTAGGTGGTTCCAGTGGTGGTTAAGCAATCTCCATCCCTATCTACCCTCGATAGTGTAGGCATCCTTATAATTATAGATTATAATGTGTAAAGAATTGAGTTGTATTTATGATAGCATAGATCCTAAATGCAAGCCAGATATTTTACTTGGTTATCAAAGAAACAGCAGTCTCTGTCAGTTCTGGAGAAATAAAAAGTGATTGCTTGTTCTCTAAGGAGGTTATTCCCCAAAGGATTCTCAAGGGCCATTTAGATCATCAATGATTTCAGTCTTATGCTCTAACTTTCGAAAAAACCTAAAACATGTATAAACGGATCATTCTATATTGATGGTATTTAAGGCCAAGGGAATGAATGGATCATTTGGCAGAGAGAGAAGAGAAGCCCTCAATTCAGGAATTTATAGGGAATTCTAGCATTCAGAAATCTGGTACAGGAAGAGAAACTAGCAACAATGACTGATTATGAGCATGTGAAGAGGTAGAAGACAAACTAAGATTGTATACTGTCAAAAAACACAAGAGGAGTTTTATGAGAAGTGGTCACCCACATCAAATGTTCCTGGAGGTTGAAGATGATGCAAAACAGACTGTTATGCTCTTTGTTACATCCTGACACTCAGGAGGCACTCAGTAAGTTTTTGTTGTTTGATGATTATAACACACCGTCATATATTCCACTAAAGAATATGATGAACCATGGTTTATTATTGTAGGAATGATATCTGCCCTACTAAAAAGAAACAAGATCATGTACATATCTACAAGACACTATATCTGAAAGTACTATGGAAAAGTACAGAGGTTTAGGGAATTTGATTGCAGCATGAATACCATTCCAAAATAATGCAATCACTATAATGAACTACTGAATTTTTATTAGGTTCTGACTAGTCTCCTTATTCTGAGATTTAGAAATCTCTTTAAGGATACACATTAAAAGAAAAAGCAGAGCTGAGATTGAGGCAAAAGATGGGAACTTTTCAGTTCTCCAATCAGTTGGATGAGTGGTGAGGGCTGACCTATTTGTTACCTAGTTTCAGAAGGGCTGCAAGGACAAGGAAGGTATTCCTACATGCCCTAAAAATGTTATTTCAAAAAGAATTGATATTCCTGTCACTAAAACCTATTTGTAGAAGTATTATTTCATTTTAAATAGTCTGGTAGGATTTTAATGTATTTTAGTTATATTGGAAAAGGAAAAACAGGACACATATAGCTTCAGTTATTTAACAACAACAACAAAAAAACCCCACAAACTAACAGAAAAACAAAGCTAAGACTCCCCTTTCTGGGCTAGGATAATTTATCTTTCTATAAGGTAATTCCTTAAGGGCATCTTCTTTGAGTTTTTCTCTTGATTTATGACTTCTTTTCTATTAAAGCTTTTTCAAGCAGGGCCAATCTGTTGAATGATTGACAGAGTTTAAACCTTTGCTAAGACATCAGGCTCAAAAGGTTCTAAAATTGTGATAGATCACAGAAAGAAGTTGTTACAAAGGAATTTAAAAATATAAGCCAATAAGCCATATCTAAGTAAAATGTAGGTTCTCTTCAGCTATAATTTTCTGGGTTCAAGGTAATGTTTCTTCATTCTAACTTCAGAAACATGTTTTAGTCTTCTGATACAAACTATTTTATTCCTAATTTGTATAAAAGTGGAACATACTGAGTATCTAATGTATTTCATTTACATTGAGAAGTATACATTTTAATTTTGAATATGCTTAATTATGTTTCAGCTTTATAAAGATATTTACTATTCTAATTAAGCATTTCTTACATTATATATAAAGAAGGTGGTTGGCATAGATGACAGCGTTAGTGAGGCAAATATTTAGTCATTAAAAGTACTACATTTCCAATGATTTTAATCTGATTATTAAAATGTTAAGTATAATAAAAGAAAATATAGTATAAACAAAGTTGGTATTGAAGAATATTTAGATATACATGTTTATTAAACAAAAATGCGGAAAATGTGGAATGTGGAAATGCGGAAAATGTGGAAATGTGCTTAATGTGGAAAATCTGTTGTTTTAAAAAATGACAGTTAATATATAGACAATGCAATTCTATGACATATGTTATTTTGTATCATTTTTATGAAATATATATTACAGATCACTCCAAAAAAAAGAATTCAACTTTCATCACCCTTTAGATATGTTAAATTTCCAAGAAAACTTGAAAACTCATAAAATAACTTTTATTGTATGATTCAATTTATATAAAATGCCCACAATAGAGAAATAAAGTAGTTTAATGGTTTCCAGGGCTGAGGAGAGTAGGGAGTGGGGAGCAACTGCTAATGAGCATGGATTTCTTCCTGGAGTGTCAAAAATGTTCTAAAATTCTGTCGTGTTGCTGGTTTCACAACTCTGAACATACTAAAAACCACTGGATTATACACTTTGAAAAATTAACTGTGTAGTATGTGAATTACACCTACATAGAGCTGTTAAATTTTTTTTAAAAAGTAGCATTTATAACTCTAAATATAAGTGTTCCTAACAAGTCACATAAGACCCATTATCTCTACCATATCAACAATAGTCGAGTCATTTAAATAAGTAGAAATTTAAGTAAGAAAAGACTGTCTAAATTTAAGTAGTTTATTTAGAACATTGAAAGACTTTGGAATAAAATAGTTTTTGTTTACTATTTGACCTAGCCACGTCATAAAGATATTCACAAATGTACATAGAGAAAGAAACCTTTCCAAGAAAAAGGTCAACGTCTAGATTTGGAAGAAGATGGCAAAAACCCAGTAAGTAGGAACGAGGTAAACAGTATCAATGTCAAATCTAAATGTCATAATTCAAGTGTATTTAGGTGTAAAACATCCTGGATCTTCATCCATGAGTTAGTAGGTACACTGGGAATGATTTGAGCTCAATTTAGATCACTAAGTTTAGTGGGTCCCCAAGGATGGTGATCAGGAAGCCAAATCACAGTGTTATGAGGAAGCTCAGTATACCTGGGACCATTTAGGCTGTTGGCATAACCAAGAGGGATTGTGTTCAGGCAGTAGAATGCCTGGGGGAATTGTTTTATTCTGAAAAAGAGTTTGGTTAATGCAGGAAAGTTGATATTTGGGTGAAAGTGAAATACCAGCCAGTGGTTGGAGATGCAACCATAAGGTTTACATCCTTAGAAGATGAGACTGAAAATGTTTAGGGTGATTTTCCTGATCCCAATCAAATTAGGTGGGGTCCAGGAAATGGGGCAAGAGTACAATGATACGAATTTAGTACAGGTAAAATGAGGCAAGTAGACACGAGGTACCACTCATTGCATAGGTGTGTTCAACTTTATTAGACCCTCTCAGGGCAGGAGGCAGCAAAGGAATTCCAGATTCTGGCTGCTGATGGTTTCTGGCCTCAAAATGTGCTAGACTAGGTTAGAGTAGCTCAAGGTTTGAACATCTCTTTAAGCAGCCAGCTAGGATGGGAGAATGCAAGGACCATTTCATTATTATAATATGTTTAAGTACATCATATATATGGATCTCAAAGGGATTTTATACACACAGGAAAAGATGAAATGGCTCTAGTTTCAAAGGATAGAGGAAATGTAGGGACAGGGATCCCTGCACACACTCTTAAACATGTGAGATTTTAGTGAACAGTGATTCACATTCTAATCAACAGATCAAAATCTTCGAGTTAGTATAGTGTTTTCCAGTTTAGAATAGGCAAGATTGAGGAAAGTTATTAGCTATCTTATTGCTCTGTGGATTTATAACTATACACTATGCAAAGTTGAGAAGCAGAAGCCCGGAGAGTTGGGCTGAGGTTCTCTGAACCAAAAGTCAGAAATGCTCTCCATTAGGTTTCCAATCAGGTCCTTCATTTTGAGAGGGAGGAAATTGAGGCTACTTCTAACTTATGTAATGAGTCAGAAACATCTTCAAGGTTCTACTCCTATTCAGTAGAATTTCTACTGCACAATATTTTGTTCTGGAACGAAATTAATTACTACATAAATGTCTCTTCTGCATCACATGCATCACGTAATCAAGCTTACTTATTCTATTTCAGGAATATTCAGATGATGGCTCATTCTTTATCTTTCAAAAGGTTCTCTACTTGAAGCTTTTACTGTGGGTTGGACAATGTATAATATTTGAGAAGTTATAATGGGAATTTAGAGAGTGAAATAAATTACAGGCATTGAAAATCCCTGTTAAAAGTTTTTCCTCACTGTACTTTGTGGTATCTAATAGCACATACAATCACACCTTACTGCCTACTTAACATATTTCACTAAAGACTACTTTGCAGTAAATTACACTAATGGCAAATCTTGTTGTTAAAACAAGTCATATTAAGGCATTGTAGGAGGTGATAATAATCTTTTTTATAGTTGATAAAGTACTTGAGCACACACCCTTGCTTTCATATTCTTAAACTTCCTAAGAAAATTGGTCTTTGAATGAATATATTTTGTTTTTCCTTAAACAGAGGATCATTTTTTTTTGAAAGTTAAAAGAAGCTATTTAAAATATTTGACTTTGTTGTGATGCTATCCTGTGTGACTATTCTGTGGAGCAGTAGTTGTTTGTCTCCATCTACCTCTCCCACCTAAGTGTATGCCATCACTCCATGGAAGGTTATGTGGACATGGACATGAGCCATCTCTTCGGCTGTGAACTGAAGACTGACAAAGATTATCCCTATAGGTGGATAATGATGAAAATGAGCACCACTTATCTTTAAGAACAGTCAGATTAGGGGCTGTTGCCAAGGATGGATTGCACATAGTTGAAGCAGAGGTAGTGAATTATAAAGGCAGTCTAATGAAAGTAATACTGGCAACTTCGAAAATGTCTGTACAGCCACTGTTTCCCTGGGGCATTGAAGTAACATCAACGTTGGTCTCATGGTTGAAGTGTGGGTCAGGGCCTGTGAATATTAATGGACAACATTTAGTGGCTGTGGAGGAAGATACAGAGTCAGATGAAGAGGAGGAGAATGTGAAATTCTTAAAAATATCTGTAAAGTCACCTGCCCCTAGAGGTGGTAGCAAGTTTCTGCAGAGAAAAGTAAAATTTGCTGCTGATGAAGATGACAATGATGACGAAAATGATAACAATGATTTTGAAGTCAAGAAAACTGAAGAAAAATGTCCAGTGAAGAAATATACATGAGATATTCCAGCCAAAATGCACAAAAATCAAACCAGAATGAAAAAGATTCAAAACCATTAATGCCAAGATCAAAAGGTCAAGAATCCTTCAAAAAAAAAACAGGAAAAAACTTAAACACAAAAGGACCTACTTCTGTAGAACACACTGAAGCAACACTGTAAGAAAGCATAGACAAAGCTCTCTTCCCAAATGGAAGCCAAGTTCATCAATTATGTGAAGAATTGCTTCTGGATGACTATCTGATCAGGAGACTATTCAAGATCTCTGAATAAGGAATTCTCTTTAAGAAAATAGTTTAAACAATTTGTTAAAAATTTTCCATCTTATTTCATTTCTGTAACAGTCAATATCTAGCTGTTCTTTTTATAATGTAGAGTGAGAACTTCCCATACCGTGTTTAATAAATGTAATCCAGCTCCATTGACAAGAATGTCTTGCCCAAACCAAGGAGGTAAAAGACCTCTACAGGGAGAACTATGAAACATTGAGGAAGGAAATTGCTGAGGACGTAAACAGGTGGAAAACCATACCATGCTCGTGGGTCGGCAGAATCAACATCGTTAAGGTGTCTATACTACCCAAAGTGATCTACAGATTCAATGCAATCCCTATTAAAATACCAACATCATTCTTCACAGATGTAGAAAAATT
>NW_012149174.1:389040-393690 GCF_000956105.1 Propithecus coquereli
AGTATATATAATTTACATATACACACATACGCATATTATATGCATGTCTGCATATGCATGTATATATCAACTTTTTGTCTATTTCTTTGTTTTATTTGAAACTATTTGTGAAAGCTATATCTATTAAGGAAATTAATCCCAACAATAATTTTGAATTCTTTTGATTTATTCAAAATATGGTAGGACAATGTAGCCAAGACCTGCAATTTTTCCTATTATCTATTTTCTTTCTTCTAAAGTAACTGCACCCTGATACATAGGTGGATATAAGACAACCAGAATAAAGACTACATTTCCCAACTTACAAAATATTTATGTGTGACCTTGTGAGTAAACTCTGACCTGTGGACTATTTAGAGAATTGATGCTTAATGACTCCTGCTTCATTTCCTTAATGATTAGGAATGCATATATAATAGAAAACAATTTGGGGCCATGTTGGGGGTGCAGTGTGGTAGGCAGAAGTCTAGGAATGACAGAATAGATAGAAGAATCCTGACAATGTGAAACCACACCTAGGCTGCTGCACCTGGACTATGACCTGGTCTGCCCCTTGTCAGGAAGAAACAACCCTGCGTAAAGTTGGAGCTTACAATATTCTGTTGTTATTGATCATAATCTACAAGTTAAGATATTTTTTAAAAGGAAGGGGGGAAATCAAAATTATTTTTAACTTCTTATATTAGTTTAAGAGCTTAAAAAAAGGTGAATGCAAAATTGTGCATTTCAGCCTTTTTCTATTTAAAACGTGTGATCAGCATTTTTCCCCCTTAGCGAGATTATCTAAAAGATGCTGGGAGCCTTTAAAAAATGTTATGGCTGAACAATCTTATTGAAAGTCCTCTCAGAACAATCTATTTCCCCTGGATGATCCTTTTACGGGTCGACATTAAAACCCAGGGTTACACCTCCACAATGACCCTCCTCAGTGTGGGGCTTGGGATCAAGGCCTTTGTACAACTATGAAAAGCTTTACACCTTAATTTCACCTTTGTAAAAAGCTCCCAAAGTATTGGTTTTCACTAAATGATATAGTCTTTCTTTTTTTTCCCCCTGTACTTACTGTAAATATCCATATTATGTTTGTTAGTCTGTAGATCTATATTAGAAGAGACATTATTAACCAAAAAGTGCCTAAGAAGTAATGAATGTGTGAATTTATCCCCAGTGTTATAGGCTGGTAAAGGATTTTGAATTATAGTAGATGACACAAATGATGTTTTAGGATGAGACACGGCAAAACTAACTCCGCTCAAAGTAAATGTCAGTTTGAATGAATGTTTTTCATTATAACAGTCAAGTATTTTGTGTGTGTGTTATTATTTGTTGCCAGTGTCCAAAAATTAGCATTTTATAATATGTGAATATTTCTATTTGCATTATTGCTAAGAAGAGATTTGTCCACTAGCTTTTATGATTCAAGTGGATTTAACCTAAATCCAAAATTTAATTACCAATAAGGTTGTTGTGCTGAATCATTTTTATGCATTTCAATTAGATGGGAAACACACCAACTGGGAACTAAGAGATTAAGAAACAATAATTTTAAGATATTCCAGTGTACATAAAATAAAATCCAAATCCTCTTAGCCTTTGAATATTTTTATTTTCATATACCTATTTGGCATAATACATATTTTTCCATGTTGTTTGTCAGGATTTAGTGGCAGAAATAAAAGTACCATAATGTACATCTCCAAACAAGTTCATGTTATGAGCTGGTCATTTCGAAAGATTATAATTCAGAATATCTTGAATTTTACTAAATTAATTCAAACAAAAATTTTTCTGTCTTGTCCTTTGTGTGTATTAGTTGTTAATATAAAAAAGTTAGTTTACATAAAAGGCCTCAGGTAATTATCTTGATCCTTGAAACTTTCAGGACATTATAATTCTATACCATTTTACAACAAATAGACATTGTGTGATAGATGCAAACACAATTTCCAAAGCTACATTTAATTGCATAATTTGTGATAGAAGCTGGGTATGGGCACTGCCTGCAGCGGGAAAAATAATCCAGAATAATCTAATCAGCATGATCATTGAATCTTTATTAGTCTTTGGTTAGTTATTCATTAATATATAAAGAAACCTGTCTCTGTGCCTTTATCTTTCATTACTGCACCTTTTTAGAGTTACTTTAGAGAAATTTAGAGGAAATGAGAAAATAAATATCTCTAAATTACTTTAAAATCTGGTTCTACATACACCTCTTGACAATTTGACTCTGCATTGAACAGTCCTCAGACCTTACTAATATATTCCTTTTACTGTGTATACAGTGTGGTTTAACCTCACCCTGTACCTGATATCATTCAATTTTTGAATTTGCTAGCCACAAAAACTTAGAGAAAAAAGGCAGGAGCAACAGTTTCTGTTCCTCCTCCATCGCTTATACCATCTGGACAGTATCAGGATGTCTTAGTTCTAATTCTTTCAGTAGCTGAGTGTCAAATCACCTCACCTCTCTAGGCCTCAATTTTCTTATCTGTGATATGAAGGAGTTTGACAAGAAATTTTTCCAAGGTCCCTTACTACCTAAAGGGCATTCAAATTAATGTATAGGTATAAAGTAAGGTTCCTTTATTAAAATCATTTTTGAAGGTGGTTTCTAATAGTTCTTCCTTCCTTCCTTGGGAAGAATCATATGCTTGGAAACCACACATCTTTTCTATGGTTTAATCCTTAAAGTCATCTCCCTGATATACTAGTTTCCTATTGTTGTTGTACCAAGTCACTACAAACTTAGTGGCTTAAAACCACATAAACTTATTATCTTATGTTTCTGGACATCAGGAATCCAAAATGGGTCTCATAGAACTAAAATCAAGGTGTTTGATGGGCTGTGTGATTCCTTGGCCCTTCGCTCCTTCTTGCATCTGCAAAGCTGACAGTATAACATCTTTAAACCTTCTTGCTTGCTTTCTGACACACCTGCCTCATTCTTAAAAAGTCCGTTGTTTCACTGGATAATCCAAGGTAATTTTTCTATTTTAAGATCTTCCATCACATCTGCAAAGTCCCCATTGCTATATAAGGTAACATATTCAACAGTTCCCAGGGATTAGGATGTGGAACTCTTTAGGGAGCTGTTGTTCTGCCTGCACACCAATGAACCCCAAGTATCCTGTTTGTCTTTGCTTTATAAAGCTACTATCACCAATTCAATACCTTGGTAAATCTTGCTCCCTTAAAGTTGTCTGTTTTTCCTAACTTCTCAGTTTCTTTCTCTCCCTAACAATAAGAACAAGTGAATAGGTAAAATAAAAATAACAAGCATATCTCAATTTCTAAAATTTAGGAAATGTACAGTTTTCAGTCATGGACCCTGGTCTGGACTTCTTGACTACCTAACTAAGTTAGATGCTACGTGATATTGAGATGCCACTTCCCAGAAGTGATCCTAGAAGTACCTCTTAGAGCTCAGAGCTCAACAGAGATTTGCGAGAGAACCACTGCATTTCAGTGCCTCTATGACATTTCTTACCCACACTTTCAGAACTGGAGGAGAGAGGAGAGTATCTGTATGATAGCCCTTGGTTTTCCTTTAATGAAGAACACATTCACTTTTCTGGCACAAGAATCCTTTTCTTGGTCCAAATGCCAGAGAAAAATTATCTTCTTTCTTCTTATGGTTGCCTTCACTCATCGGTGCTGAAACTAACCACTGCAAGATTAGCTTACTTCTTCAGTATAATCTGTTTTCTTTTCCCTTTTTTAAAAAAATTCTAAATGTACAATTCGTACCTAAATTCAGTGTCATTGTATGCTAGGTGCTGAGCTAGATTTGAACAATACAGTGAGGGGCAACCGTATACATGGTCCCTGGTCTCAGGAAGCTCTACAGTCCTGTCGGAGAGAGAGTCATTAATGAAACTGTCATAAGTGCTAGCAACACACAGCACGTACCAAGGTGAGCATGATGGAGCATGGAGTGTCCGGAAAAAACTTCCCTGAGGCAATAAACTATGAGCTGAGTCCTAAAGGATAAATAGGAACAGTTAAATAGGTGAAGAGGGTAGTGATTGAGGGAGAGGGGAGAAAGCAGGTCGTGAAGAAAGGCTACTTACGCAAAGACCCTGTAGATGGAGGGAATATGATTGTACTGGAGAGCTAGGCAGAGTGACTTGAGGAGCAATCAGAGTAGAAGGCAGGGATAAAGCCTAAAGGGCTATGGTTATGGTCACAGAAGACATTTAAACGGGGATAACATGGTTAGAATTGCATTTTGAGATTGCCCTGGCTATCTTGTGGAGACGAACTCAAGAAGGGGCAAGAAATGATGCTGAAAGACCAGTTAAGAGGCAATTATAAAATTGTTAAAAACATTGATATGACTAACGTCAGGCTTACTTGTACACAGAATCATAAAAACATGGCTCAATGCAGGGAGTCAAGGTGCTTTGAAGATGCTTTAAGAACCAAGTAGTTAGCTTTGCTCAGTTTTGTTTGTTGTGCAATAATATTTTATTTCCTGGGTAGTAACAGCTCTGAAATTTTGCCAAAAAGGAACTTTCAAAAATGGTTTCCCCTCACAGAATAAACTGAAACATTTGGTTCTAGTTGAATATAACACTTAGGAAATGCTGTATAGAGATTACTATATGATCTGTTGTACTTTCTTGGAATATCTGTTTATTCAAAATT
>NW_012149174.1:397300-399733 GCF_000956105.1 Propithecus coquereli
TGACCATCTCACTCAAATTTACCATCTACATAGGGTCCCATGTGTTTAAAAATGGATATGTTATTTCTCTAATTAAAGTTCTCAACTGGCTTCCATTTTCTGTCTTGTAAGAGAAAGTCCAAATTTCCCCAGTTTGGTGTACTAGAGTCTTTCTGACTAGGTCCTCCTTACTTCTGCAACCTCATCTCTTAGGTTCACATGACATAATTCCTATTCTTCTGAAATACTTGGCTGCAGATAATACCTTAATGTATCTTGAAGCTGTAAAGATATCGTGGGTTCTCTATTCAAGGATACTTCTTGTTTTGGGGGCTTTTCTTGTCCTTTGTCTTTATTTCCCAGTCTGCCTAAATCTTTTCTAATGAGGCACATAACATCTTCAAGGAAAGCTACTGAATTGTTGTTTCTCTCCATGCATGCTTCCACGATCATCAAAGAATACTTCATTATTTACATGTTGGCCACTTCCCATTCCCCTTATTAAGAAATCTAGAAACAGGTTGTTTCCATAGAGTGTGATGGAATGGCCGAGGGGCTGCTCCTCAACTTCTGCATGAGTAGCGAGGAAGGATTTTAAAAGTATGTAGCCTCTCTGCAGAAATATTCAGATAACAATAATAAGTAATTCAGAGAAATTTAGAAGTATTTAAGATAATGAGATTTAAGATGATATATTCTGTTAATCAGAGTCACATAGAGTACACTTCAGGTAAGGAGATATGAGTTGATATGTTTGGGTGATTCTAATTTGTTTTTACAATATAATCACATCATCTCAGGGTTGAAAACAACCTTAAACATTATCTAGAAATCTCTTATAAGCTAGCTCATTGTGATTACCTGAGGACATCAACTATGAAGCAGTAGATTAACAGGAATTTAAATGCAATGCAGTTTGCATTATGATATAAAGCACTTCTCTTTAAATTTGTTTTCTCTCTATAATTTGCTTGGGGAATGGAACATTCTGGAAAATTTCAGAATGTATATAGCTTCTTAAGGTCTTCTTGGAACTAACAGGCCAAAATTCTACTTACAAATGAGTCAACTTACTGAGAAGAACAGGTAGCTTTGTTTTATTTTTCTATTGTTGCTGTAACAAAGTGAAACAAATTGGCTTATAAAACCCCCACAAGTTTATTAACTTATAGTTCTTGAGGTCAGAACTTTGAAATATGTATCACTGAGCTAAAAGCAAGGTGTCAGCAGGTGTGAATTCCTTCTACATATGCTAAGGTGAATCCATTTGCTTTCATTTCTTGGCTCATAGCCCCTCCTGCCACCTTCAAAGCCAGCTGCAGGGTATCTTCAAATCTCTCTCTAGGTCTTTGCTTAGGTTTTCACACTTTTTCTGACTCTGACCCTCTCAGCTCTTTTCCTCATAATGAACCTTTGTGACTATATTGGGCCCACTAATGTAATACTGTCTTGACATCCTTAATTTATCAAGGCTAATTTTCCTACCTCAAGATCCTTAATTTAATCACATTCGTAAAGCCCATTTTGCCGTGTAGGGTAACATATGCATAGGTTCTGTGGATTAAGATTGGTCATCTTTGAGGGCGCCATTATCCTATCATAGATCCCCCAAGTATTCTGACATTGGTTATCTTGTTGCTGCAAAAATGTAGGGTACTGAAAGTATTGTGATTATTGAAACTGAAAGTGTTGAAACTGTATGGCTGGAAATGTAAGAGGACAATGTGGAATTTAGAAAGAAGAGGGAGGACTAGGGAAAGGAGGTTATCAGAGACCATTGTGCTTGCAAGACAAATCTGGGAGAGGGAGTTAGCAAAAACAAAAAATAGTAGCAAGAGCAGAAATATGAAAAGGTAAGAAACTGAGATCAACTTAACTCTCAGTTAATTGGAAAATTCCATTATTCAGAGCATTCGCTTTGTAGGACCCACAGTTCAGTGAGGTGGTCCTATATTTAGCAATTTCACAAAAGCCTTCATTTAGAAAGCAGAAATACAGCAACAGAGAATGTCAAAGCTAAAAATGACCTTCACTATTTCCTAGTCTAACCTCACTTTATACCAAGTAAATTGAGGTCCACATTTTTTTTTTAAGAATTTAGAAAAGTTTCACAGTTCCTTGGTGCCAATGGCAAGATTTAAACCTATATGTCCTGATTTAAAGTTCATTACTCTTTCACATTCTCCTCTAAGAGTTCTTTTCTCTCCCAGTAGGAAATAATATTTCCTTTCTTTAGGAAATATAAAAATTTTTTCTATCATAAAAGATTTTTCTGTTAATTTTCTCTCCAAGAGTGGTATAGAACGATCGATCGTCTTTCTCTTTTTACATAAAAGCTGGAGCTGGAGTTAACTGAACTGCATAACATGATTTTCACTTTACATAATATCATTTTCCATTTG
Source organism: Propithecus coquereli (assembly GCF_000956105.1). Lineage (NCBI taxonomy): Eukaryota > Metazoa > Chordata > Mammalia > Primates > Indriidae > Propithecus > Propithecus coquereli. The sequence goes on from NW_012149174.1 coordinate 399,682, forward strand.
TCTAGCACTGTGTGGGTTTGAAGGTGCTTTCACGTTTTACATATTATTGTCC
>NW_012149174.1:401458-403174 GCF_000956105.1 Propithecus coquereli
AGTTAAAACTGCCACAAAAATGATGGATATGAGAAATTAAGACAAGTATCTTGTAAAATGTAAAGGAAACAGGAAATTTTGAAAATTATAAAGCTGTTAGAACTTCATTCAATATCAATATATGAATGCTATCAGAAAGCATATGAGTTATCTCACACACAGCTTGAAATGTAGAATCAGATGACTAAATATCTTTCTCCCATAAAAAAATGTAATAAATTAGTTTGTATTTTCCAGAAATTTATATAAATGGTCAATATATGATCATTTTCGTCTACCTCTAACTGAACAAAATTATATTGAGATTCATCCATATTATTGTGTGATTCAATAATTTTCTATTCCTGAGTGGTATTCCATCATTTTGATATACCACAATTTGTTTATCCCTTCACCCGGATTCATTTGTGAGGTTTCCAGTTGTTGTTAATTATAAAATAAAGCTGATGTGAGCATTCCTGTAGAAGTTTTTGTATAAACTTTCATGCTTTCTATAAACTTTCATGTATGCTTTCATTTCTCTTGTGTAAACACTTAGAGAAGTGGAATAGCTGACTCATTTTGTAAGAGTATCCTTAAATTTATTAAAAAAAAAAAAAAACCTGCCACACTATTTCCCTAAATGTTTATGCCATTTGTATTATGAACATAAGTGTATGAGAATTCCAGTTGGTTTATATCCTTTCCAACAGTTGGTACAGTCAGTCTTTTACAATTTCTAACATGCTTACTGATATTTTGTTGTATGTTTAATTTGTAGTTTTCCAATAATTAATGATACTGTAGTTTATCATGTACTTATTTGCCATTTGCATGTCTCATTGAAGTGTCTGTAAGATCTTTTGCCTATATTTAATTGGGTTATCTGGTCTTCATATATTCCATATGCAAGTCTTTTTTATTAGACATGAGATTTGAAAAGGTGGCCTGTCTTTTCATCATCTTAGCAGTGCCTTGAAGAGTAGAGGTTCTTAATTTTGCTGAACACCAATTTCAATATTGTCTTTTATGCATCACATGTTTCTAAGAAATATTTGCCTCACCCAAGGACATAGACTTTCTCCTATGTTTTACTCTAGAAATATTATGGTTTTAGATGACACATCGAGGTCTACAATCCATTTATAATAAACTGTTGAATATGGCGTAAGGTATTGATAAAAGTTCATTGCTTTACATATGAATATTTATTTGTTCTAGAACTTATGTTGAAAATACTATTCTTTCTCCACCAAATTGCATTACAAGGCCTTTATTTTTACTTTAAAAGGGCAACTATGCATGATGATACATGGTACTACATATTATAAAACTTTCCAAGTGGCAGAAATGACTTATAAGAGCATAAATTGCCTTAAAATTGTGAATAAATGGAAAAGAATGACCGAAGTCCTCAAGTAGATTAATGTTGAGTTATAGTTGAGAATCTCTTACCTGCTATTTCTTATAGTAAGACAAATATGCTGTGTCTGAAATGTAGTAAGTTAACCTGGAGGCAGGAATTCTATACTATCCCAGGGGTTCTGTGATTCTAGAAAGTACTGGGAGTGAATAGCCCTTTCCAACTGCACTCAGCATATATCAGCATAATTCAGGACACTGTGTTTTGTCACACTCAACTTGAGAAATCATTATATCATCAAAATTAAATCTATTAAGATTCATATTTGAAAAATCTGATTATTTATTTGCATTTGGCATCTATATATTTCAAAT
>NW_012149174.1:404289-406251 GCF_000956105.1 Propithecus coquereli
ACCTCTCTAGAAATCACTCAGTTGTTCCCCTGAGCTTCAGGCACACTGCCAAGAGAGAAACTTACCTCACTTTAGAGGGCCATCTTGGCCAATTTAGCTCTATTTCAGGAAAAGTAGATACTAAAGCCTACAATCAATGGAAGAAAGGGCTTCTATAGCACTTCTAGGTATACAGTGCTCTTGGGAAAGGCTGGGAGCAGTAGGCCAGCAAGAAGATATTGCTTCACTACCCCTGCTTCTGATGAGCAAAAGGAAGTTGGTGGCATCGAACTTGGGAAGGACTCTGTTAAACGTCAGTATCAAACTCTGACACGTGAGGCAAGGCTTTGAATAGCCCTACAGATATGAAAACTCATACTAGGTCATGAGCCAAGATCATGTGATCAAACAGTATCCAGTACATATGGAAATAACAAGATAACAAATAGCAAGTGCTAAGCACTATGCAATATGCCTGAGCTACACATTTGTGCAAAACACGTCTTCTGTGTGCTAGAGGTTCATCATTTGATGGGGAAGAAAGGACATGAAAATAACAGTGAAGGAAAATTGCTATAATCTCAAGTATTCCAGGTGAAGAACTTGAAAAACAATTACAAAAAGTACAAAAGTAAATGACTTTTAAATAGTATAAAATTGTTCAATTTCATTGCAATAATGTTTGAATTAATTGGTTGCTGGACAACAGCAATAACCTGACCTTCTCCCAAAAAGGGATGTTAAAAGCCACCAACAGAACATTTCCAGGACATGGACTTTCATAGCAACACTCTACAGCCATCCAAATACATAGCACACCAAGTACATGCCAGCTTCTCTTTCTTCTTCACTTTCCCTTGAGGTACCTAGAAAAAGAAAATGGATCCTTCCTGTGCGAAATCTCGTGATCCTGGTTAGACTAAATATCTAAAATGCCTATTCTTACTAGACTCTGTACCTCATTAGAGCAAAATCTATGTTTTAATTATCTTTACATACTATGTCACTTAGCAAAAATACTGGCAATGTTAGTGTGTAGTAAGTTAGTTTCTGAATAAATGAATGAATGTGTGCATGGATTTCTTCCCCATGGTATGACACTGCAGAGAGCTGCCAAGTATTTAATTAACTTGTGTAGTAGGGGGTTTCTGTATGTGTGTTTGTGTGTGTGTGTTCATGCATGTGTGTATAGCTCACTGGAAAGACATGGGTATATTTTATCATGTTAAAAGAATGTAGGCTTAAACTATTAAGAAGAATTATATTTACTTAGAGCCCATGTAGGATCTTACAAGTGTATTTCACCATAAGCTATCTTGGTGTATTAAAAACCCTGCATAAATAAGAGTTCATTAAATGATAGTTATTTCTACTTACTTGAAATTTAAACAATGGAGATATTCATATGGTTTAAACCATGTCATATATACACAATGGCAATCTATGATAACAAATTGACTTGGATGTTACTTTTTAGTATAAAACATGCTCTAGTAGGCTGAAAGAGTTGAGTAGAGATTTGGGCAGCCCACTATAACTTAGGCTATGTGACAATTTGCTACACTAAAGCTTCAAATTGGAAAAATATCAACAGTATATTAATTGAAATAAGTTATTCTGTTAGTGTGGGTAATGTTTTCTTTGGATAATGTCATAATTTTTTTATCAATATAGTGCACTGAATTTTAGTAAAAATAAATATCTGCAAATTACATTTTGTTAGAGAGTTTGAATACACAGTCAGATGTCGCCTAACAATGTGGATAATTTTGGTGAAATGCATCCTTAGGCGATTTTGTCATTGTGCAAACATCACAGAGTGTACTTACACAAATCTAGATGGTTTAGCCTGCTACACACCTAGCCTATATGTTATAATCTATTGATCCTAGGCTAGAAACCTGTACAGTATGATAGTGTACTAAATATCTAGGTAATTGTAACACAATGGTAAGTATTTGCATACCTAAACATAGCTAAGCA
>NW_012149174.1:408841-414526 GCF_000956105.1 Propithecus coquereli
TTATGCTCAGAAACCCTGAACGGTTGCCTGCCTAATGGGACTCTACTTGCTTACATTGTAGAATTGGTCAATTCTTAAAGATGAGTGTTTTCTTGAACTCTTTGCTTAATTTCTCATATTTTCTCTCTAGTTTTCAGGCATCTGAAATTTCTCAACTAATATTAAATATTCTAAAATGTGGCATACAACTGTTAAAATATCAAAGAATTTTTTTTCTTTTTTTTTCCCCCATCAAATGTGATGTGAAAGTGGAGCCCTAGGACCCTAGGATACCAAATAATTTTCAGCAAATGTTTCACTGTAGTGTATATTAACAGTTGGATATCACATCCTCATTCTGCCAACTTCTAGATGCTGAGGTAGGAAGGGAAGGAGGTGCTGAGATTGTAGTGGAGCACTCATCAGTGGGCTCAGAGCTCCTGCTGAGCTGGCCACTGGCTCTCTTGCTCTTGGGTACAGCTGGTGGCAAGTCCCTGCAATCAGAAGCCGTCACTAACGGAAAGACGCTACAGTCATTTTAATCAGTCTTCGGCAAAGCTAGCAGTAAATGTACTAAGTGGATACATTTTTCTGTAGATTGTCACTGTAGCTTTAATGTTCTGCTTAAATTGAGGCAGCACGATACAATGTAGAATCAGAGAGGATAGAATCAAACATTCTACTGCTTCTGAGCCTAGGTTTAGTCCATAAATTCTGATTCTTGATCCAGGGAACAGCGTTGTTAATTATTCACAAGACAGATATATAGAAGGCATATACAGTATGCCTAAATAATTATTTGAGTGAACCCTAGAATATTTATACAATAGTAAAGAGTTGAGAAACGTGGTATATTATGTTAATTTAAGCAAAATGTACAAGGTTCAATTGAATTTTTTAGTTTTTTTTAAGTTATATATTATATGATTTGAAATGTCTAGTGATTTCTTTAAGCCTTTGATAAAAGGAAACAGTGCCCTCCTCCTCTGCTACCCACCCTACTCCATACCAGCAAAGGTTTTCCTCTCTCTTACCTAGCTTCTTAGCTATGTACAGTATTTAGATATTTGCCCCATAATTCTAAAGTAACATGTTTACAAAGCTACATCATGATGTTTTCCACTTTCTATATTTTCCATTGGCCTCCAATTATGGAAGATGAGGATATACTTCTCTTACACTTCTGCTCCCATTCACTCTTCCTCCATTTATCTTTCAAATGTAATTTTATCCTTCTTTCTTCAACAAGCACCACATATACTCACCATCAAATTGGTATTAACTGATCAACACTTATGTGCATATATAGTAGTAACATTCATCAGGTGTCAGGCTGGTGGGAGAGGGAAGGAGGGTATGAGTATATTCACACCTAATGGATGTGGTAGGCACCATCTGGGGATGGACGTGCTGGAAGCTCTGACTTGGGTGGGCCAAAGGCAATATATATAACCTAAACATTTGTACCCCTGTAATATGCTGAAATAAAAAATTTAAAAAATGTAATTTTATCATAATTTTGGTTAAATCAGTATCCACTATTTACATTGTTATTATTAGTATTTAAACATTACTCCCAGATGAGCCATGATATGTGTAGAATTACATTTCCTGTTTTGTATGATTTTTTTCTTCCTAAGATTTATAATTACCTCAGCTTCCCCATTTTCTGATTTTTCCATCTAAGTATTTTTAATTTCCCTCCTTAAATAGAAATCTTTTCTCAGTTCATTAAAAAAAAAAAAAAACAACAAGTAATCTCTCAGTTTTTTCAATCTGGAAACTTATGTTCTGCTCTTACAGAAAACTTATAAAATATACAAAAAGATAAAAAGAATAATTATGTGAGTACCCATATACTCACTCCTCAGTTTAGGAAATAAGAATTATGTGAAATGTAAAAATCCTCATGTTTTTCTCTTGATATATCCCACCCACCCATATAAGCTTTATCCCAAATTTAATGTTTATGATTCCTATTTATTGTTTTTTAATTTCCCCACATACATACATATACTAAAGCAAAATGTTTTATAGTTTGGGATATTTTTAAATATTTTAGAAATGCTACTACGGTATGACATATAAATTCTTCATTCTTCCTATTTTTTGCACGTGAAATTTTCTTGTTCACAAGATTCCTTTAGGTTGACACATGTAATTGTAACTCACTGACTTTCCCTGCTCTGTAGTGTAACCATTATGTTGAACAAGCATGTCTAGTGGTAATAAACATAAAGCCATTTCATTCTGTGCTTTAATGTCACTTCAAATCCTCTGTGTGGTTCCACTTCTTTTAAAAACAGAAAGTGAAAAATTCACGTAGATTTTATGATTGAATGGATATTTTAAGAATGTTAAGTCACAAACAGTCTCAATTCACAGTTTGAAAGGTACAGTTAGGCGTCATTCTTGAAGCCCAAATAAGCTTGTCTCTCAGCTTGTCTTGGTACAAAAAAGAAGCTTGCACTTATCTGGAAAAAAGGGTTTGGCAGCTTCTTGGCCTTTAACCCTTCCTCTCCCAGCTCTCTAGAGTAAAGAAAGTTGTCTTTCAAACACAAGAAAAAATCTAAAACAATTGAAAAGATGCTCAGCCCAATATTTTGGAACAACCAGGCCAAAGCCAGAAACTTCAACTTCCAGATTTTATATGACCACAGTAACCACTAGTTGCTTCTACAGCAGTTAAAAGAAAAAGCAGGTCACTGGTTGCCTAAGACAGAGAGTGGGTGTGTGTGTGTGTGTGTGTGTGTGTGTGTAGGAAAGGTCAAGAATAGGGATTGCAAAAAGCGCAAGGAAATTTGGGTGGGTGACAGATATGTTCCTTATCTTAATTGTAGTAATCACTTAATGGTGTAAACATTTATCAAAACTCATCAAACTGTACATTCAATATATGTGCTGTTTATTCTATGTCAGGTACACCTTAATAAAGCTGTTTAGAAAATCACGTCTGCTTATATATCTGATATACTAGTAGCTAGGTCCTTTCTGTGACTTTCTACCCTGCCAACCATCCCTTGGCTTATTTCTAATGCAGTTAGAAAAGTATCAATGGTTTAATGAAAATTAAGTATCTTGGCATAAACAGACACTGAGGCTGAGATAATTGCTAATACATCAATGATTTTAACAATGGCTGGTATCAGGGCTGAAACTGCTGAGAGTGGGAGAACAAAACGAAATATAGATTTTTTATACTGAAAATGTTATTTAATCCCATGATGTCAACTATGAAGTATGTGCAGATTTATATACATATGTATATAAATCTTAATTCCTAACATTTATGGTCAGCTATCTACTAGGCTTTTCTACCTGAATGTTACAGGTAAACTCAGCATTCACAAGGAACTTCTTTCCTCTAAAGTCTGCCTTTCCTCTTGTTTTTCTTAGCTCAGTAAATGGCAGCATAATCCACTGTTGTCCATCTCTATAACTTGAGCACTTAGTTCTTTCCTAAGATCATTGTTTACATTCTATCAGCCACCTTGACATGTTGATTCTATCTCCAACTCATTTCTTGAATCCCTCTGCAAATGATCCCTCTTATTTTATTGAAGTCATTCAGAACCTCAGTTTTCTAGCCTGGATTACAGAAATGACTTTCCATATTCTTCTCTGTTGAACAAACAATATATGATTGTTGGAGGACAAGAGGAAATGTGATTGGAAATTATGAGGCATAACACTAATTGATCACAACCAGTTACAGATTCCTTTGTTCCTTCTCCACTCCCACTGCTTCACTTGACTAGCCTAAAAAAAAAAAGAAAAGGAAATTACGGGGCATAATTTTATCTCTCATGATTCTACCACCCAATTCCTTTACTTTACCCTATGCCTTTTGTTGAAGTGGGATAGGAATGAACGAGGTAATACAAAGTAGTGAAGTAGTGAAGTTCCCCTTAACCCACTACCAAGCCCACAATGCAGAGGTAGCTAGTATATGGTAAACATTCAGACCTTTCCTTGACTTTCCTTTCCTTTCCTTCTTTCTCTCCTCTTGATAGACATTAAATTTTTTTCCAAAAAGACTGATATGAATAGCCTTGCACATTTATCCTTATAAGTGCTTTTGGGTATACTTCAGTACAATTATTGGAAGTGAAATTCCAACATACTGCAAATTGTTTTAAGAGAAATTGGCTATTTATAGATACTGACACTTTTTGTTAGAAGTCATTGGCCACATTCTTCACATGCATTCATGGAACATTTACAAAAATTGACCATGTACTTGGCCATAAATAGAGTCTCAACAAATTTCAAAGATTTGCTTTAATGTAAAATAGCATCAAACTATAATGCAATAAAATTTAGAATTAATTTTAGAAGAAAACTTAAATGTTTTCTAAATAATATACTGATTAAAGAAATTGTAATGGAAAAGGGACCATATTTGAGACTGGATGACAGTGAAGAATTAGGTATCAAAACTTTAAGGAAGCATCTAAAATAATAAGTAGAGAAAAATGTATTGCTTTAAAAGTTTTTATGAGGAAAGAAGAAAACCTGAACATTAATGAGCCAAGTCTTCCCCATACAAAGCTAGAAAAGAAGATAGAATATGGCAAAAACTATGAAGAAATAACTATGTGTGTATATGCATATAATAAAGAAAACCAGGAAAATGACAAATAAATGAAAATTAATGATAGTGGAAAACTGTGTGTAGAATAGAAGAAAATGTGTTTGGCAAGGTAAACAGGGGGTTTTAACTTTATTGGTTATGTTTTATTTCTTAAGATGGGTAGTGCATATGTGTGTACTTGCATTATTTTATGCTTTTTGTATGTCTGAAGTTTTACAATAGATTTTAAAATTTTACCTAATTTTCCTGATTAGCAACTTACTACAAATTTATCTTTAGCAAATATTTTTTGAACTTCAAAATAGCATTTGTCCAAATTAGTATTCTAATTTCTAAATTGTAATATTCTCTTTTGTCATTATTGTTTTTCAAAGACAATTTCGTTCTTTGGCATCAAATCTAGAATACATAGGAGTTGCTATAATTTTAAGAGATAATTATCCAGTATAGCCAATTCAAAGTTATTAAAGTTAGTTTTACTTATGCTTTTAATCTTTTAACCTGTTTGTTTTTGTCTTTATTATATCTTCTCTGGATCACTTCTGTTCTTTATGAAAAAATAATAAAATGTGACTTTTAAAGGGACTGATTTGTAATAACTATAAAGATAAATCAAACACAATTAAATGCATATAACTGACACTAAGTGATTTTAATAAATGGTTGTATAAAACTCATTTCATCATACATATTGTATAATGTGTCATAAGCTGTTCTTTTGTTTCTTTGCCTCTTTTTGGACCTTAATTTTCAGTTAGTCATTGCCTTACATCTTATCTCCCACCATAGTGGCAGAAATTAATGGGATAAAAGTACTCTATTCAAAGACAAATTATCATTTCACTGATATACTTCAGTAAGTGCAAATTCCCTCTGCACTTATTAAAAGGTAGAGAACAGTAGAAAAGTGCTAGTTAAATTATGTTTCCTTTCTTAGACCATAAAACTTTCATTTATTTCATCTGCTAAACCTTTTTGTAAATACAGAAATTTTGAAGCCTTTGGTATTGTGTGAAATATATTTTGGCATTGTCGCTATTCTGGATTTCTTCCATGGTACTTTAATTTTGTGGTTCAGTGAGCAAAACTAAGAGTTCTCCAGGAGGACTTGT
>NW_012149174.1:417521-421846 GCF_000956105.1 Propithecus coquereli
GAGGTAGGCTACTAAAGAGATAAAACACAGTATCAGTGTGTTCAGAAAAGAATTAGATCACTTCTGGCTAAAGAGAAGAGGATATTAAAATGAGAATGCAGTTGAGTTTCCACGGGAAGGATGGACGAGATGAAATTCCAGAGGAAGATAAGGGCCGACAGGCAAGGCGTATAGCCAAAGGAGGATAAATAGTTCAATTTGGCTCTAGTTAAAAAGTTAATAGCAGAATACGATCTTGAATATCAGACCATATTGAAGGAATGATACATATTTGTTTAATTTTGTAGCCATTGGGAAGCAATTAGAGGATTTTGATGGAGAAATTTATGTAGTTTACAAACAATGACTAGCAACAGAGATGGATTGAAAAAGGGGCTGATTAGAGAGGGGAGAAAAAAACATTTAGAAATTGTTATAACTTAGTCAAAAGTCAAATACTGTCTGAAAAGAGAAAGAGAGAATCACTTAGACCTAGTGACTCACTGCATAATAGAAAAAAGGTAAAAGAACGTAATTCTGAAACAGCTAAGAATAGTGTACCTTTGAATGAAATGGAGAGAAAAGGCAATTCTGCAGCCATGACAAGCAGATTATTGAACATGCAAGAGTAGAGTTAAAGAGATTTTGCCTAGAAATATTTTAGATTCATTGGAAAAGAGATAAATATTGAATAGTTTATTACTTCTTCTTCGTCTTCTTTTTTCCAGTTTGTAACATTCTGCAAGGTAAGAATAATTTTATGTTTAAAGGAGGAAACTAGGGCTGGGCACAACAGTGGCTCATGCCTATAGTCCCAGCTACTCTGGAGGCTTGCAAGATCACTTGAGCCCAGGAGTTCGAGGCTGCAGTGAGCTATGATCGTGCCACTGCACTCCAGCCTGGGTGACAGAGTAAGACCTCGTCTCTAATAATATTTTCAAAAAATGGGAAAACTGAAACCCAGTTGGCTCACCTGGCCTGTTTAATGTCACACAACAGCCAGCCACAACGTCAAGACACACACCTTGTATCAAGTTTGAGGTACAGTACTCACTTCTTTTCTGAAGCTTTTGGTAGAGAAATATACAGAAGTTAAAGTAAAAATACTCTAAGGATTTTGTTGATTTTCATGTTTGCTTCAATATAGAAAAGAGAGAACATGATGCCAAGTGAGAATTTTATCTGCTGAAGACCTAAGGTTTGGGAAGAGACCAATAAGAAGTGGAACCAAAGTACAAATTAACTTAGGGAAGGAGAGGAATGATTCTTTCTTTGAGGCAGGAAGGAAGTCAGAGGGATGGAGTCATTGGGGTATGAGTCAAAGAACTGGGGTGCTTTGGAAATGAGTGGAAAAGGTAGAAATTTTATGAAGTAATGAGTCAAATGTTTGAATTTCTGAGAAAAATCAGAAGACCAAATGAGAATAAAATAAATAGCATGACTATATAATTATATCAACCACTGAGTTTCATGACTTGCTAAAACAATGATTGAAGTCCAAGAGGCCATATTTACTCATTGAATATCCCATAAGTAAAATAGTATTGTAACCTATAAATTAAAACTTGTATGTTCAGGTCAAAATCATAATAGCTTTACTTTGCAAAAAGTAATGTTATTTTCAGAAGGCCGGTTAAGACTGCCATTTTTCTCTGTACCTCCCATCAGAAGCTTTTCTTGTCAGAGCCTGACTGGCAGCTCTGATGCTTACTAGATGGAAGATTTTTCCAACTGACCTCCCTCAATAAGCCATGCACATCTTTACTTCTCATAGTTAACAATGTAAAACAACAGAATAAACAGAAAAGTAATGACCAATTTAAACACCTGTAATAAACTACACATCTCATAATATGTGGGCTTTATTCCTCATGAAGTGGTAATGATGTATACAAAATAGCACCAAAACAAAGTGTGGGGAATAAGACTTACCAAATTGTAAATTGCAAAAAAGATGAATCACATTATGTTACAGTGGTCAAAAAAGGCTTAAAGGAGGATATGAGATAAGTCAACCTTTGAATTATCTTTTGGAATTGGAAATATGAAGCATATGAAATAAGGGATTATAAGCAAATTAGAAGTGGGAGAGTTATGTTTCTAAATCAATGAATAAACTAACTGACAAAGATGTATGTAAATAAAATGAATATTGCTGGAAAAATAGGTTGGCATTCGTTAGATTTCAGAGGATGATATTATTTATAAAATGACAACAATAAATTTTAAGCAATATTTGATGTATTCTAAGTGAGGTGTTTGGAAGGTTACTTTGGAATAGGAAGAGAATAGAGAAAAATAGAACAGGTGGAGGACATGACAATCCAGAGTAAGTACCACTGACCTGACCAGATCAATGGCAGAGGATATTGAAAGAAAAGGGGAAAAATCATGTAAAAGAGATTTTAAAATGAAAAGAATGTTTTATTCATATGGAGATAATAAATAAAGGCATATGGGAAATCAAAGTGATTGGTATATTTGAACAAGCATTCTGGTATAAATTGAGGACAGGCGAAGTGGGTGGAAATGAATTTGGAAAAAGTAGCCACAGCTAAGATGCAAAAGGTCATGTTAAACAACTAAAAATTTCTCTTACAGAAAATGGGGACTCAGTAAAGTTGTCTTAAGCAGAATAGACAGAGGTAAGAGTAAAGGAAATTTGGCAACAGCATCAATAGAGCAGAGAAGCTAAAGGCACAAAGCTCAATGGATATTTGGGAGAGATTCTGGAGGATGAAGTCAAGAGCAAGGGAGATAAAAAGGATAGAGTGTTAAAGGGATGGGATAAGAGAGTTAAATATACCTGGTGAATTTTCTAGAGGTAGAAATCAAGATCCAGAATGTGGCCATCTGAGTAGTTAGAGAAATGGAAAGAACTGAAAGCCCCTGGTGCAGAAGACAAGGAATTATGAACTACAGCTGGTGACTAGTTCATCATTAGAGCCATTTTTTGTTACCTACCATTATGGGTATTAGTGAATGGTGAAGAAAATGGTTGAAAAAGGTGGCATACATCACTAGACTTCCTAAACCACAGGAGGGTGAGTTACTAAAGGGAGTTTTCAGAAGAATGAGCTGAAAATTTGCAACAGGAATCAGGAGAATGCTGGACCTGATAAATGTGGTGTAGGGAAAATGAGAATCCTCCCTTTTGGAAGGATATGAGGAAGATGATATTATCAGAAACATATCAGAAAGTGGGCAGAGAATTCTAGCAGATGTTTATACAGGTAGAGGGAATTCTTGGCAACACAAAATGAAAAAATACTGAAATCAATGAATACCCATTTTTTAAAAAAGCTTATTTAGAAACACATTTTGGTAACAATTGTGGAGGGATTATGGACCTTCCTCTGACTCATCCAGGGATTTTAGGTAACAGCAGACACTCTAGAAAGATTACTGGAAGGTCAGCAGGTGGAGAGCCAGGTTGACCTGGAGCAGGAGTGGGAAAAGTAGGCAACCGAAGGGTGTAGGGACAAATACAAATTTAAAAATAAGAGACTTAATATGATTTCCCTCCCCCTTTTTTTATCATATCATTTACTTTAGAAAAGTAGCAATTGCAAGTGCATTCTCCTCTCTTTGGAAATGTATATACAACTTTTGGAAGACTACGGAAGTGTTTTGTCAGCTTTATGACCCAGGAATGTCTTTATCAAGGACCTGGGAACCATCTCTTAGAAATGTGAACATCAAGGAGAATTGCCTCTGCCTCTCAGTTTCTGAGCTAAGATAGGAGCCTCACTTCTTGGGTGCCTAGCTCCAAGTTGCAAACTATCCCCTATCATAAAGATGTGAGAAGTTTCTTTTTCTTCTGAATAAAGCCAATTGACTAACGTAGATGGTCACCTCAACTACCTGGTAAAGTTACGATAAACTATGTTGGACACATGGTGCAGTCAGGTCCTCTTACTTGAGGACTAGTTATTATTTATCTTGAAAACTTGTATGTAATGGATTGTTATCTTCTTGGCTATAAAAAAGGGTGAAATTTCTTTTTATCTTTGTGGTGGATTGCCTGTGGTGCACATCATATTCTGGTTTAATGCTTATTCAATAATAAAAGTGTTTTTTTTTCCCTATTTCCTTTGTGGAGAGGATTTCTGGGCTGGGAGAAGATTTTGTTTTTAATTATATTTCTCCGATAAGGGTTAGATAGGGATTGTGCATCTAAAGGATCTTAATATATCTAACAGAAGTCAAATTTCTAACTATAATTTTGGTGAATGTTGTCACAGGAATTCTGTAAACTTTCTCACGTAGAAGTCTTGTCAACACTGGTCATTGTGACCTCTACAGCTTGATTCAAGCATAAGCATGGGAGGCTGAACAAGGTGACC
>NW_012149174.1:423596-425440 GCF_000956105.1 Propithecus coquereli
TGGCCTCCATTAGCATGCATACAATTTATTAGCTCTTCTCCTTTTGTCCTGAAGCACAGTTTCTGTTTATCTGGACCTCCTGGGTTCTGGGAGCCTCAGCAGCCATCCCTGACAAGGTAGGCACTGTGGAAAGCCTGCTTGTTAAATACGAAGTTCCAAGTCTTGCTATCATTCTGCCCAGATGAACCACTATTTAATCTTCATTTGTTATCAGGCTGACAGCACTAAACAAAGAGCCCATGCTTCACAAGTTAGCTCTTAAAAATCATCTTAATTGACTGCTTTTGATACTGCACAGTAGCTACATCCCCCAGACAAACTACTGAAAATACAATGATTACAATGAGAGCAGAATAGGAAATGTTCGCTTCCAGAACAATGGACGTAATGAATGAAATATGGGAGGGGGCTTCAAAAGCTTTTAAGTTAGATCTTTTCTTCTCAAAAAGATTTCTTGTTCATTTTCCACCTCTGGTTTAAGAAGGCAAAGAAACAATGGCCTCTTAACAGTATTTTTGAGATGACCTTTTGTGTCTTCAGTGTCTGTATAGAAAACTATAACTCCCTGAAGCTAGAATCAAAGAAACCTTGTGGGGGGAAAAAAGCAGTAAAGCCCCCAGGCAGATAAGGCCTTGGACCATTATTTTCAGAAAGAATATAAACAGAAGTTCCAGAAATAACATAAAGTCAGACTTCATGAACTATTCATCACATCTGATTTAATGGGATCATTATAACTGGCATTCAGCATGTGTTAATAGCATCTAACACATAGATGCTTTTTTTTCATTTTTTTGACTGTTGAATGAATAATGGTCCATGATTTAGGTTTTTTTAATAGCTCCATAATATCAACTCTTTTGGTAAGAAAAGCTGGTAAAATGCATGACATTTATTTTATATTAGCAGCATGAAAAAATGTGCATGTTTGTAATCAAGGTAGATTTTCACATTGCAGCTCTAATGATTTCTTATGAAAAGTGGGTGGTTATACAGAGTGCATCTCCAGCATGAGAATCAAATGGCAGTATATTATCCAGAGATGGGAGAAAAAGTACAGATAGAAGGATACTAAAGCAAGCAAAATATACTTTTCAAGGAGTTTATCACTTTATGGAAGCTTTTACAAGTTATTTATACAAATTTATGGGCTTATACTTTCGTTCTGTGTGCAAGAAATTATGTTCTGCTAAAAGAGTAGAGAGGAGCCATTCTTTCTTCCCACTTTCACCATGACTCTCCCCAAGGGTACATTCTCTGTACTTTCTGATGTGATGTAGGAAGAGATCTAGCCTTAAGGAAATATCTAGATAAGGGATAATGCCATCCTCTAAAGTTTTCTGGAGCCTCCTAATCTGGGATCCTACTAATTATGAGCCTCAATTCTTGCTGACATCAAAGGAAACTTCATGTTCAGGAAGGCTCAGAGTGAGATGACAAACCACCAAACCAACAGAAAGGCTGGCTGGCACTTTTGCTGACACAGTGTATATTGTGGATGTAGGCTGGAGTTGATATGACAAGGTAGAATAATGAAATCTATGTAATTGGAAAAAGTACTAATTTAAACATTGCATCCCATTCCCCAGCTCAAATTATAAAATACAGTCACATTTATTTTTGAATGTTTCAATTAAATACCTTGGGCCCCCATAGTGCCTCTTGTGAAAATACCCCCTTTTCCTCCCTCCCTCTCATCCTTCCGCTTATGATAATCTTGAGTCCTCCAGGACTTTCACAACTATCTTTTGCATGCATTATGCAAATTTACGCACTCTTGCTCCCTGATACTTCCAATTCCATGTTTTAATGGCTTCTTTCAGAGAAAAAGAACACTACATTCG
>NW_012149174.1:425490-426003 GCF_000956105.1 Propithecus coquereli
CACGTAGAAGTCTTGTCAACACTGGTCATTGTGACCTCTACAGCTTGATTCAAGCATAAGCATGGGAGGCTGAACAAGGTGACCTCAGAGTTCCTTTTAGCCCAGAGGGACTATGTTTTTCTCATGGAATAGCAAAGTCTGATTCAATTAACTTCCCCAAAATTTATTTATTCTTTATGACTTTGGCAAAATAAATATTACCTTGGTGTACAGTAGTCCCCCCTTAACAGCGGTTTAGTTTTCCACAGTTTTACAGGCATTCACAGTCCAAAAATATTAATTGCAAAATTCAGGAAATAAACAATTTATAAGTTTGTTTTAGACATTTTAAATAATTTTTTTTTCCTTTATCCCTAGACTTGTATCCATTAACCCACTGTTGGAGACAGTCAGTGCCACTGTTCAGGAAGGCAGCTCATATGGTTTGAAACTGCCATTGTAGATCCTGGGAGATAGACATGACACAGATTTTTTAAAAAATGCCAGTTTCCAGGGAACCAGCTCCTGCTGAAT
>NW_012149174.1:429833-436185 GCF_000956105.1 Propithecus coquereli
CATATTTTAAAATTTTTGACATCATAGGTCAGGTGTCATATTAATCCATGATTCCATCCATGATTGAATTAAATTAATTTAAGAAGAATCAGTCAGTGTTATCCTCCAACCTCAGCATTACCACCAATTATCATCCAAATAGACAGACACGTCAATATTAGAATGAGGAGGGTTAAATATAGTTTGTTCCCATTTATTAATATTAATACTAAAACAACAAATTTTAATCAAATAGAAATCTAATTTTAATTTAATCTAATGTTTTCTCTTTAAAGACCTGTGTGTAAACTTGCTTGTAAGAATTTAAATTCATTTGAACGCTTTACTCCACATGCTTCTTTGAATTAGGAGTATACATATGCAGTCTGTAAATAAACAGAAAAGCTTTTCTTTTTCAATATGCTTAATTATTTCTGAGACTTTGATGATAGGTAAATTATGTGAATGAGATTACAATGTTCAATGTTTTTCCTGTCTGTTTTCTTTAATATCAAGTCGCTTCCCAGGAGGTAACACAAAAAACATCCTTATGTTTTTGTGAACATTTTTATTACCTGGATGAGCCATTATTGAAAATTGGGCAAGTTATAGGAGCATTTCTTCACAAAGTTGAGTGCAAGTGCTCTGAAGAGATTAAATGTCCAACAATATGAAGATCAGCATAAATAGAATTGAAGATAAAACTTAACATGTCAAAAATTTGTATAGAGCAACACATTTCATAAGCAAGAATGCTGAATTATATACTTTCAAGCAAACATTAAGTTCAAGCAGTGCTGTAAAAGGGCATTCATTTTGTTGATGTTAAACTGGATTATATTATCCCAAGGCAAATCAGCAGGTCTGTCTAATGCC
The DNA here is from genome assembly GCF_000956105.1 of Propithecus coquereli. Classification (NCBI taxonomy): domain Eukaryota; kingdom Metazoa; phylum Chordata; class Mammalia; order Primates; family Indriidae; genus Propithecus; species Propithecus coquereli. The sequence continues at coordinate 430,689 of NW_012149174.1, forward strand.
ATTAGTATGTTCTAGCCACAATTTAAATAAAAGCCTAGCCCATTAGCAGGGTGTGAATAGTTCTGTCTGAGCAGTGCTGGTATTGATGAATGCCTTCAAGATATTAGCCAAAGAGATAAGGTTATAGAGTGGATTTTGCAAAGTTTGGTTTTTTTCCTCTTTGCTTTCCAAAAGATAGTGAAAGGAGAGCTCAATATTTGTGATAAAATTCTAACATAAGTCACCGCATTAATTTATCATACATTACATACATTATTGAGAGTCTACATTACAATTCAAGGTTGCCTAATAAGAGGTATTATTATTATTAGACAGTGCGAATCAAGCAGAATGAGGTGTGTGAGAGCACGTGAGCTAGCATATACCCAAGAATACATGGGTTTGCAATGTATTTAATAAAAGTGCTGATGAAAAGTTATATTAGAAAGAATTATAGCTGTGAGAACAGCTAAAATTATTGATTCAGTTGGTGCTACCCAAGAGGAAACTATACCTAACATTGGGAGAAGGGAAACTAATGAAGAAGAAGAGAAATGCTACATTAAGAGAGAGCAGTGAGATAGAGTGGTATGTCCAGAAGCTGCCTGGTTACCCAGAAAGGACCTCAACCCCTCAGGTAGACACTCTGTGGGTTTACCATATTTCAGAGCCTGTTTTCTGTCTGTGCATAATAAAAGGTTGTTTGTTATTTAGTTCACTGACAATTGACTAAGCTATGGTGGATTTGTATAAACTGACAACTTTTAATAGCCTATAACACATAAATTATTATGCTCATTTAATCATTTATAATTAGAATAGAAAAGGTAAGTTAAGAGGAACAGCATGAAATCACAGCAAAGATATGTATTCTTGATGATTAATATCACTGAAGTCTGATAGGCTAGCACATCTGTCTCCATTTCAAAGACACCTGCCCAGAAAACCTGGTTGGTTATGTCATCCCCTCCCCTACACAAGGCTTATGAACCACTGAAAAGGTGTTTCTCTTGAGCTTACCCTTTTCTAGTTTTCTTACAAATCACCTTGGTTTTTTTAAGAAGCCTTTTGTTCAGAGTAAATATAATGCAATTGATAAGCCTTTTTTTAAATGTGTCAATATGTTCATTTTTATCATGAGAATTTTATCATTTGTATTTATGTTTCCAGTCTCATCCTACTAGAGAAGAGGAAATGTGTATAATATACTGCTATATCTCTAGCACTTACTGCATACCATATTAGCTTAATAAATATTTAATACCTTTAAAAAGTATTCTTTTTTGGGAATCAAACTTCCATTCACAGATTATAGTACGGTAGGTTAATTAGTTAACTGTGCAGATTGAAATCAGATTGCCAGAATTTGAATTCAGTTATTCCTGGTTGTGTAACCTTGAGCAAATTACTTTACTTGCCTAAGCCTCTAGGTTCTCATTTGTAAAATAAGACTGATAACAGTATCTACTTCATAGAATTGTTTATAAAGAGCTTTTCTAAATACCTGGCACAGAGAAAATATTCAATATATCTTAGCTACTAATATCATTTCAGATGAATTATTGAATAGATGCTTAATCTCATTTATTACATGTTGATTTTCTTTAATTTAATTTAATTCTCAATGGTTAACCTTAACTTCAAATTTTCTGGATAACTTTCTCTCGCTCCCCACTCCTACCACCACAAAGAACCACCTACAAGAAGCAGATTGTAAATCAGCTAACTTGTTTGGAAATATTGGTCAAAATAAATTGGTTGTAAACCTTCAACAAAAGCTATCTGAAATCGAGACAAGTTAGTATTAAGCGGCAAAATGCCCAGATGTAATTCGTCTTAACAAATACCTATTAAGAACCAACTAGCTGCTCACCAGTGTGGTAGAAAAAGAAGGAAATAATTACATTTATTGATTGCCTACTCTAAACCTTCTTGTGCTGGACACAACATGCATCATCTTATTTAAGCCCTCACAGTTGTGCTGTGGAATAGGTATTCTAATTTATATAACAGTTCCAAGTTAATGCATGCTTTTCCCACTAAACCTCATCTCTAGGTGCTATGGGAAAGATTTGATGAATGAAGGAAAGGGCTTTAAACAAAACTTTCTAATATGCACAGAATGGTTGCACTAAGCCAATAGTTTCCAAACATTAAACTCTAGCAGTGGGACTCTGTAGTAAAATAAAAGCCCGATAAATAAAATAAAGCAGTAAGTGCTGCTCTGGTTGAAGTAGGAGTAGTGACTTCAGAACCACTTGATGTCTCCTCTTCCTTCTTTACTTCACTACCCCTATTCCCCTCAGCACTAACCCTTGAGGATTCAGAGACTGGTTTCAAAACAATCCTCCCCAATTTACAGATTTAAAGTAACTTGAGCCCAAGAGATGTTAAGTAAGTAGTTGCTCCATTTCCTTATTAATCATAGTATTCTAGACAATTAGATGTTGTGCTCAAGGAATTTTAAATCCACACTTTGTCTAAAGCCTATTTGATAGCAGAAAGTAATCATGTTGGCCAAAGTTTCTTGAGTGAGGCTTGTGCAATATATTGAAGACTTCCCATTTGAATAAAGAAATGTATTTGAAATTTTTAATTCTTGAATCTTATAAACTATTACATCATTATAACTATTAATACATCACTTGGAATGGAGGCAGGGCTTATATGGCCTGCACAACCTCAATAAGATGACAGGATCAGGCAGGGGTTAGTTGGAGAGGACTTCTTAGGATTTGTTTGCACAGAAAAATTCTGTAGAAAGTTCACAGGGTTTTGGCCTGCCTATACCCCTGTATATTGGTTATATACAGGGGTACTAAACAAATAAGTTGATATGTTGAGTACTTCGGGAGCTAGGTTTCTCATTGTTGGAGAAGGAACATACAGATATGGAAAGGGAAAAGAATAAAATAAACCCAGTGGAACTGGATTAGAATTGGAGGTATAGATGTGAATTCACTATAAATGTATATATATATGATTTACTATATGTATTAGATATTATTTATATGTTTACTTATATATGTGGTTAGATGTAGAAAATATTGAGTATGTGTCTTCTGAAAGGACTTAGAAATGATGTCATCACAGTACTAATAAGCACACTAGCACTCAAATCTTTCTAAGTATCTGTTTTACACTAACAGGAACCAGAACTCATTGAAGAAATGATTGTTTTCAGGGTTGGCATAGGCATAAGTCTGGAAAAATCTTGTCAGATTGAAAAGTTGGGAAGTGCTCAGAAGATGGTGGGAACATGTCAAAGAACACAGGACTAAAGAGTCTCCTACTGGCCACTTGTGGGAAAATTTGATAGTAATGCATTATAAGTTATTAGATAAAATAGAAATACCTGAGTCTATCTGATATGAATAATAAATAAATAAATGGAAGAGAAGGAAAAACCCCATCTTATGTTAGAATGTTAGCTAATAAACAGAGAAAAATGTTGGAATTACAAAATCACCATTTGGAAATCATTATAGTAATAATTGTTTTAGTCAAGAATCATCAATGAATGCTAATACTATTAGGTAAAAAATTTATGAGAAAGCAAAAATTTACATAGTCTCAAAGTATCTCCATAAACTATTTACAAATATTATTACTTAATAAGAAGAAATTAATTAATAAGTACAAATACTTATGAACTTTACAGTGGAGAATCCTGAGACATAACATCCTAACCCAGCTAGCATCACTAGTAATGAGACAAATTAACATTAGATGTCTCCTGATGCTCTAAGAACATATCATTTCTCTGATACTTTTGCTAAAAATGTGTATCTTGAATATAATCATGAGGAAACATCAAACAATGTCAAACTGAGGGACGGTCTACAAAGTAGGTATTTTAGCTTGTGCTTCTCAGAATTTTCAAGGTCATGGAAAAGAAGAAAAAAAAAAATAACTGAGGAGCTCTTCCAGATTGAGGGAGATTAAAGGCACAAATAAATGCAACAAATGATCTGATCCTGGATTTGATCCTATGCCTGAAGGGAAAGTGTTTATAAAGGATGTTATTAGAATAATTGGCAAAATTTGAAAGAGGTCTGTGGATTGGATGGCAGTATATCACTGTGGTGTTATATATATTGGTTTTCATCCATGGTTCCTGTGGAGTTTCATAACTTCCATAGTCCTTGGTTATAATGTTGGGGCAATTTAGCCCTCAGGAGCAGCCACAGGAGATAGGATCTCTCTCTCTCTGACCTTCTCCTGTCTTTCTTTCACCTGCCCAAGTCAGGACTCTAATGTGATTTTGGGTCAAAGACCCTCATTCCAAAAAGGGCCTTGCTCCATACCCTGGAGGAAGGAAGGTTGCACAGAGAGGCCAGGAAGAATCTGAACAGGCAGGCCTTGCTGGGTTTAGGTCATGTGCTTTTGTCCAATTATGTTTCTACATGATTGTCATTCATGCCTATGTAATGAAGTCTCCGTAAAAACCCAAGAGGACTGGGATCAGAGGGCTTCCCAATAGCTGAATATGTGGAGGTTCCTGGAGGGTGGTGTGCCCTGGGAGGTAATAAAAGCTCTATCCCCTTCCCCTATACTTCACCCTAGGCATCTCTTCGTCTGTATCCTTTGTAATATTCTTTATGATAAATCAATAAATGCAAGTGTTTCCCTGAGTTCTGTAAGCCACTTCAGCAAATTAATTGACCCCAAAGAGGGCAGGGGTCATGGGAATCCCAACTTGAAGCAAGTTGGTCAGAAGCTCTGGAGGCCCATACTTGCAACTGGTATCTGGAGGGGCTGGCAGTTTTGGGGCCTGAGTCCTCACCCTGTCGGATCTGACACTACCTCTGGGTAGATAGTGTTGGAATTGAATTAGAGGACACCCAGCTGGTGTCCACTACTTGGGTGTATGGGGAAAAAACCCACATTTGTTTACAGAAGTCCTCTTCTGTGTTGATTGTCATGGAGTTTAGAGGAAAGCATGGTTTGGGGAGTGTTTTCCAAAGCAATCACCAACCTTTTTTTTTCGATTATTCATGATTATACCATAGTTATTAAGTAGTGTGATTTTATTTGGGGTAAATATACACAGAAATGTTTAGAGGAGGGGCAGCATCATAACTGCCACTTATCCTCAATGATTCATGGAGCAAATATTTATTTATATACAATGATATCTTTATATCATATGTATACATATATGAGAAAAAGAGAATAAGGTTGGCACAAGGTAAATACAGAACATGTTAAAAAATTGTGGAATCTGGGTAAAGGGTCCACATGAGTCTTTTGTACTATTCTTGCTAGTTTTCTGTGTTGAAATTATTTCAAAATATTGAATTGAAAAGTTACTATATCATGTGATTATTTGATTTATTAAACTTACACATTAAAATTTAAAGTCTCCTCACACCTGTAATCCCAGTGACTCAGAAGGCTGAGGTGGGAGCACCACTAGAGGAAAGGAGTTTGAGACAAGCCTGGGTGCTACATAGTGAGACTCCATTTCTAAAAATATAAGAACAATTAGCTGGGCATGGTGGTATATGCCTACAGT
>NW_012149174.1:436515-442585 GCF_000956105.1 Propithecus coquereli
ATAATATATACACTTGTTAAAATTTCTCCTGAAAATCACAAATCTGTATCAGTTGATTACATGTTTTAATTGGAACTACAAGGATAACTTACTTTAATAAGCCACATTCACTTAAACATTAAAGTCTACACAAAATATAAAAATACAAATATTATGATTTGATTATTTTAACAATTTTGCACTTAATTCTAAAACTTCCTGGGTCTAAAATATGAGTACCTGCATGGAAAGTAATCATGTCATCAGAAACAATTTTTGGGAGTGACCTTTTGTGTAAATTGGTCTCTAAGAATTATAATATCCTTCTGCATTGTACCAGGATTGATATTTGTGATCAGTAGAATACAGAAGAAATGATGGTGTTTCACCCACCCCCCCAGATTAGGTTATAAAACTACGGTGGGCTCCACCTTGGTTGTTCTTTCATTCTTGAATTACTCGTGGTGGGGGAAGCTGGATGTTTTGTGTTGGGGAAACTTAGCCCTATGAAGAAGCCACGATGGTGAGCAACTGAAACCATGAGCGAATAACCAGTGAGGAACTAAGTCCTGCCAGCAACCATGTGAGTGAACATAAAAATTGTTCTAGCACTAGTGGAATCTCTAGATGACTGACTTCCAGCCAACAGCATGACTACAACCTCCTAAGAGATGTTGAGCAAGAACCACCCAGCTAAACTACTCTTAGTTTCCTACCCCTGAGAAACTGGGTGAAATAATAAAGGTTGTTTTAAACTGCTAAATGTGGGAGTAATTTTTTATGTAATAATAGATAATTAATGTACTTTTCATGCAAATTTTCTGTTTTCCTTCTCAATTCGTATGGTCTACTAAATGACTGAAAGTGTCAGCCGATATGTGATCAAATTTTTGTATTTAGTACTGATGGAATGTACTGAGCCCTGTGTATAGTTGCCATGTCAGTATCAGTGATTATATAATTCGGGGTGGACCACAAGAAATGAAAGTGGTCATATAACCACTTTATATTCAAATCTACATTACCTAATTTTCTTCCTCCCAATAACAAAAGGCTACAAACTTTACCCAGTCTATTTCTATTCACTTGATTGGATATTGTATTTCTTTGGCTCTAAATGTATATAAATTTATTCCCACTAAGGTCTAAACATTTTTGGATTTAAAGGAATCTTGCTTTGAGATCAAGAGGAAGTGGAATGTACCAGCGCGTCCCCAGAGGCTCCCAAGATTGCTTCTCATCCCCAAATCGCCCCGTGTAAGACACCCCGCTGCCCTCACCTAGGCCGGGGCCGGCAGGGAAAAGGGACTGTCCAGGCAGGGGCTCCTCATGCACAGGCCTTTCCTCAGTTTCTCATGTGGGGCAAATCCTCCCAAACCAGCTAAGAAGCAGTTGACAGAAACACCCACGGTGACTCGACTGCTGCTGAATGGACTGACACCTTCAGGCCCCTTCCCTCACCTGCAGGGTACAGGTGTGCAAAGGGACAAGATGTCAACTGCGGGGCCTGGATGGACTCGGGCAAAGATGGGAGGAGGGCCCAGAGATGAATGAAGTCGGGCAGGGGTTGTCACGGCTGGGGACCAAGGGTCAGGGACACATCCTGTTCAAGGACCTGTAGTTGGGGAAGTGGTGAGTGTGTGGGTGGAGGTCCCACCTCCCAGCAGCAAGCAGCAGCCCGTTGTCACTCAGCTTAATTTTCCTTCCCAAACGAGACAAGCCGGCCACTGGAATCTTGCTGCCGGCCCCTGCCTCGGACTCTTCCCGTCCTAGAAATAGGGGCCATTTTCTTATACACCCCCAGAGAGAGGAGGGACTGTCACACTGGTGCTGAGGGACCCAGGGGCTACTTATTGGGCATCCTTGTTCCTTGCCAGAACCATCCATCCCTGGAAGAGCACAGAACCCCGAGGGCTGGGCTGAATCCCTGGTCTTTTCTGTAGTTCACGGAGGTCTTTTGGCCAATCTAATCCCGGGAAAGGCGCAGCAAAGCTAGAATGTGAATTTAACGTTCGTGGACCAATATCGAAGTGCAAGCCCAATGGTGAGAAAAGTGAATTCTCCCAACTCTGCTTCCTGTTTTCGCCCCTCATATCCCTCCAGGGAAAACTACTTCATTGCTTAATTTCTGCCTTTCCCCCCTCACATATGCACTTTTGGCCCCCTTGTTATAGCTGGAAAAAACAAAATACCACCCCATGAACCTATATTTAAAAAGAAATGACCGTGTGAAACTTGCCTGTGTTCAAACATGTCATCGTGTGTGTACAGCCGTCCACTCATCTTTTTATATGGGGGTGTTGTCCTATTTTGGTCTGTCTGGTCTTCTCCCTCGTGGGCTTGTGCTCGGGATCAAATCTTTCTGGCCTGTTATGATTCTGAACATTTGACTTGAACCACAAGTGAATCTTTCTCCTGGTGACTCAAATAAAAGTATAATTTAAAAAAAAAAAAAGGAATCTTGCATTTTCTTTTTCATATATTTTCTGCCTGATGGCACCACACAACTATTACGTATTTTAAAATCATATTCAGTGGAGTTCTAAATATCTCTCAGGACTTTCTCCATTTAGGCACAACTTCTAGTGTTATTATGGTTATATTTCCCAGCACAATCTTTCTTGTCTTGTCTCTATGCCTTTTTATTAACTTCATTCATTCAATCTAGAATTGTTTTCTCCAGTAGCTCTATCAGGTGATCACTTATCCATTTTTCAAGGCCTATTTCTATAGAACCTTCTTGTCAACTATATTCTATCAATAAGTGAAGAATTTTCCCTGTGTTTCTGAAATCTGTGCTTGTAAATGAAAAAAAAATAGCACTATACTCTGCATATTCCCTTTCTCATTGGACTGCATTACAACAATAATGCACAGTGTTAAGAGCACAATCTATGTGAGTTCACCTTTACTCCATAGCACCTAGTACTGTGTAGATTGAAAGAATACAATCCCATGGAGCCACTTTAATGTGCTTAAAATTTGTTGAATAATGGTTGTAACTTGTTTTCTGTGAAATTACTGTTTATGTAAATTAAAGGTCTAAAGGAAATATACATAAAAATATATTAGAATACTTGGGGACTAGACAATGTGAGAATGAAACTGTTCGACTTGCTAATTTTGATGTTACTACTTCCTAATACAAACATTCTTCAATAAATATATGTGGGTAGCACCAAGTTTATTTTAGCACCCAGAACCTAGGTGTGTGTAACATGTAGTAAACGTCTGGTAAAAACATGTTGAATAGATGAAAATTAATAGTAGCTCAGAGACGTGCAGAATGATGAGAAATATATGCACACACACACACACACACACAGACACAAACATCCTCAAGACTCTAAAATTGCTCTGTATTAAGAGATTTAACATGTATTGCTTCATAAGATTGGTGAGGAAGTATCTATTATATTAATTAGTTCTCCAGAGTAAAGCTAAGAATCCTGAGCTACAAAAATAATTTCCCCCTTTACTTTAGTGGTAGATTTTCAGAATTGCATATAGCAATACAGGAAAAAAAAATGTTTTTATTACTTAGCCTGTGATAAGTAAACATAGTTTGTTTTCATTTGTATATGTACATCAGAAACATTTTTGCTTTTATTAATAGAAAATATTTATCTCTTATTCAACCATTTCCTGGAGTAGCTAAAAAGTAAAACATCAAATTGACTTTATTAATTTCACATTATTCCATGATTTTTATTCTTATTTTCTGAAAGAAAAATTAAAGTTTAACTGCATTTTAACCTCATTTTTGGCCTACAAATGAAAATTTGTCATTTACTTAGATACTGCTATTGTGTAAATAAAACCTAAGTGTGTGATTTTGAAACTGCATTAGAAAAGAATGCATTTCAGTTCAGCTATATTGCTGAAAAAAAAGAAAGGAAAGAAAAATTCATAGGTTATTGTGTACAACACCATAGTAAAGCATTTGATTTACTGAATAATTCTCTCTGGATTATTTTACACAGTGGAAAATGTAGTACAGTGTCTGTTTAGCTCTCTTGATTATTTCACGCAATAAAAGGAGTATTTTTCTTTCGATACAAAACTGACAAGCTACAGGTAAAACCTCAGCAAACAAAATAAGGTGCTATTTCTATTTACTCTGAAGAGGACAGTATTGAAAAATACTTTGTTTTTCTAGTAGAGGTGCTGAGACAGCCTATATCGTAATGACTATTTACAATATCTTTTTGGTGTTCAATAAAGGAGAAATGAAGAAATAAAATTGTCATTTTCTTGCAATTCTATCTAGGCCTTCATTCCCATGGCCGATATAAAGCATGTTTGTTGGGAACAATTTTTGATTAGAATGAGACACTTGGTCTGGTCATAGAAAGATGGATGTTCTCAAGAGTTCTTGCTTGCCAGCTCTTAGAGAACACTAGTAGCATGTGTGCCTGTTTGTCCTTTGTTATAACTTTAGAGGGATTTTATTCTGGCAATGTGTGCTACTGTTCTGTTGAAAGTTTTTAAGCAGAGCACAGTGGGGTTAGCATGGATCACATTGTTAAAATGTCCATACTACCTGAAGTGATTTACAGATTCAATGCAATCTCCATCAAATTACCAATGTCATATTTCACAGATCTAGAAAAAATAATTCCATGCTTCGTTTGGAAACAGAAAAGAGCCAGAATAGCCAAAGCAATCGTAAGCAAAAAGAACAAATCTGGAGGCATCACATTATCAGACTTCAAACTAAACTACAAGGCTATAGTAACCAAAACAGCATGGTGTTGGCAGAAAAATAGAGACATAGACCAAGGGAAGAGAACAGAGAACCCAGATATGAAACCATTCACATACAGCCAACTGATCTTTGAAAAGGCAGACAAAATATACACTGGGGAAAAGAAGCCCTATTCAATAAATAGTGCTGGGAAAATTGGACAGCCACATGCAGAAGAATGAAATAGGATTTATATCTCTCACCACTCACAAAAATTAATTCAAGATGGATAAAGGACTTAAATATAATGCATGAGGTCATAAGAATTCTAGAAGAAAATGAGGGAAAAACTTTTCTAGATATTGGCCTAGGCAAATAATTTGTGACTAAGACTCCAATGGCAATCACAGCAACAACAAAAATAAATAAATGGTACTTGATTAAATGAAAAAGCTTCTGCACAGCTAAGGAAATAATCAACAGAGTAAATAGACAACCTACAGAATGGGACAAAATATTCACAAGCTACCCACTTTATAAAGGGCTAATAACCAAAATCTACAAAGGACTCAAGCAAGTCAAGGGAAAAACAAACAACTCCATTAATAAGTGGGCAAAAGACATGAACAGAAGCTTTTCAAAAGAAGATGGACAAATGGCTAAAAAACATATGAAAAAAATGCTCAGCTGTCACTGACTATCAGGGAAGTGCAAATTAAAACCACAATGAGATATCACTTTACCCCAGTTAGAATGGCTTTTATTAAAAAGTCCAAAAACAATAGATGCTGGCGTAAATGCAGAGAGAAAGGACCACCTATATACTGTTGGTGGGACAGCAAATTAGTACAACCTCTATGGAAAATAGTGTGGACATTCCTCAGATAACTAAAAGTAGACATACCATTCTATCCAGCAATCTCACTATTGGGTATTTACCCAAAGGAAAAGAAGTAATTTTGTCAAGAAGATACCTGCACTCAAATGTTTATTGCAGCACAATTCACAATTGCAAAGATGCAGAATCAACCCAAGTGTCCATCAATTCATGAGTGGATTAACAAAGTGTGATATATGTATACCTTGGAATACTATTCAGCCATTAAAAGAATGACTTAATGCCTTTTGCAACAATTTGGATATAACTGGAGACCATTGTCCTAAGTGAATTATCTAAAGAATGAAGAAACAAATACCATATGTACTTGCTATTAAATTAGAACTAATCAGCACACATGTGCACAGACGGAAGTAGAACTTAATGGAAATCAAGAAGGGGATGGGGGGAGGAAGGGATGGGTGAAAACCTACCTAATGGGTACATTGAACACTCTCTGAGTGATGGGCACACTTACAGCCCTGATTCAAGCATTACAAAAGTGATCTTTGTAATTAAAAACATTT
>NW_012149174.1:444063-445777 GCF_000956105.1 Propithecus coquereli
ATGTCTCCTTGGTAGCTGTGTTTCTCCTGGCTAGCAAGCTATACTAAGAATCTATTTATACAATTTAATTTTCTTTAATTTCTAATCTTTTAATGCTCCATAATTTCCATTCATTTTTCCTAAATTATATGAACTACATTACTTGCTTTGCAGTATCTCCCCAATCAGAAATTCAGATATTTTACAATGTGCCCTACTGAAACAAATCTGAATACCAGGAAGTAATTGTAAAAGATCCCCAGCCATTATAATTGCTGTTCTAATTCCATTTGCAACCCACATAAATATTAGATATGAAATGGGTTAAGGAGTAAAAGATCTGAGCTACTCTGAACAGGGTGTAATCTTACAAAGGAAGTGCTGTAGTATTCATTTTCCTACATACTAATATTATTTTCAGCATTAATCCAATTTCAAAATGTCTTTTCTTCCCTCCAAAAAGTAATACAAAATATACCTGCCATTGGCAAAATACGGTCAGAACACTCAGGCGACTAGCTAGAGAACACAAAGGATACAGAGGAGAAAGGAAAAGAAAGCCATAGGCCACCAAAATATAAGGGGAAGCAATTTCCTGTTAATAGGTAAACAGCAGCTTCTAGCATTCGGCAGATTATAAAAAGCTACTTATTTCAAACGCAATTGATTTTAAAAAGTATTTAGAGTAGACTTCATTCAAACTTATGAGCCAAGACTAAATATTTGCCTAAATAATAATCAGGGCCAGGTTTAAGTAACCAATATCCTATCAAAGAAAAAAGTAGCATATGACACATAGAAAAAATAATTAGAACAAAATAAAAAGAAGATAAATCAGGATCATCGACAATATGTTTGGTTCAAGGCTTTCACCAATCCTACATTCTAAACTGGAAATTTATATCAGAATTATGCGGTGTAGATTGCGTAGTCTGCACAATACATGTATGTCCATGTTAACTATATAACAAGAGTACAGGGCACTGTCAAATTTATGTGTTTGTTTTACTAATAGAAGAGTTCCTTGGTTAACTCATGTTTGTTTATGTTCTAACAAATTTCGTACTTGGCTTACATGCTCCCTTATAGGAGATATTGAACAAGTCATAATGTGAAAATGTAGAACAATTTTAAAAAGACCCCAAATTAATAAAAACCACAACAAAACCACAACCAAAACATTCAATTTAGAGACTTTGGGTATAAGGAAAAGAGTGTTAACACCTCAATGTGTTCTGAAAGTATCACTGCATGTAGCAAAGCATGTGGTTTTTATTAATGTGCATTCTATTGAAATCAGCAAAGGGTCAATGTGGTTCAGCTAACGCAGCCAAAACAGAAATGTCAAGACAGGATTTTGTTATGCTTATAAACCAAGAGGTTAAAATGGAAGACTATTTTGGTGATTAAGTGAGCAAACCACAGATATGTTTTTTAAAACAACATTTCTAAAAGCATTTTTTTACAGAACATTATCCCATTTGAATAGATTCTTTGCCAAAATAATCTGATAGCCAAATGTTTGGGAAATTATGCTAGAATTGTCTACAAATTGTTCTAGTTTTGATTGTAGTGTATAAGAAAACAGATCTAATTCCTCGTTCAGAAAATTACTCCATGAAGAGAGTCTTTGCTTTCTTCTAAATCTTTTTTCTTATAAAAATAGTTGCACTTTCTTGAATTCTCTTGTTACGTGGTTTAAGAACTTTTCATTTTAACAAACTCATCTGAAGTT
>NW_012149174.1:445827-466160 GCF_000956105.1 Propithecus coquereli
TTTCTTATAAAAATAGTTGCACTTTCTTGAATTCTCTTGTTACGTGGTTTAAGAACTTTTCATTTTAACAAACTCATCTGAAGTTAGACATTTTTCCTCTTAAATATGTCAATTATTTTCAGCGGCTTTAATTATCATTTTCTTGGTGAATGGTTACAAAATAAAGACAAAAAGCACTTTCCCATTTTCCAGAATTTTAATGATATAAATTTACCTCAGGAAATACATGGAGCTTTGGACAAGCTCTAATTTAACATCTCTATCTATGCCCTGATTCGCTTCCACTGTTTTCTTAGCCCCCTCCCACCTTGCCGTAAAACAACTTTTACAGTCTAAGCACAGGGGTACACTTGGAGAAGCATTTGGATGAAATGTGGTAAGAAATAACTTGAAACACATTGAGCAGCCCAGTCCCAGGGCATCCATATAAAACTCTAGACTGTAACCTTTGAAAAACTCTGATGATCTTGTGAATTAACGAGAGAAACATCAAAAAAGGAGGTTGTATAGTGTACCAAAAGGTTATACTGTGAATCCAAAAGATTGAGCCATCTTCTGTTGTGAAACAATGGCATTTGTTCATCATTTTCTGTGTTATGGCAAATTCTTGAGTTTGATGAGATGAGACTCTTTAATTTAATTCTGTGTACAGCACATTGGATCCTAATGAGCTGGGTTTTCCCTATTGCCTAATTCACTTTGTCTATAGCTAGGTGCTTAGGGAGGCCACTAGAAGTCCGTTAGATTGGAGTGCTAAAAAATGAGTCCCGTATGACTTAAGAGAGGTAATATACCTCATTTGTGGAGTTACAACTAAGTTCCTGGCTCACTGAAAGAAAATGATAAAGCAGCAATAAGTATTTATTTACTATTAATATTTCATTTTAACTGAATTTTAGGTGCTTTTATCAGAACTTAAAATAATATCCATATGAATAAAATTATAGTTCTGTCAATTCATCTATTATTGCACCAAATAATTATGTTTATATGGATTTTCACCAAATTTGGAGGTTAGTTTTAGAGTCACCTAACTTAAAATATAGGCCTCATGGCATATTCAATATTTACATGTGCATGGCAGAATAGCATATTTTCCACAGCACCTGGTTTATAGTAAGCACTCAATTCCCACTCATACTAAGTGCTATTTTATCATTTTTTTCATCATCCTTATCTACATCATTCCTGTGGGTTGCAAAGTCAATCTGCACTCTTTACTCTTTTATTAACCACATCCTTCTATTTTTTGGAAGCTTTTCTCTTTGGGAAAAATGTGTGAGTAAAAGCTTACTCAAATTTTATGAGATAATTGTCATCTGCATTTCTATTTTCTGGGCAAGGAAGGGGTCTCAAGGCATGGTTAGGTTAAAAGGAGGTGGAGGAAACAATATTCTTTCAAATCTTACTACGTAGTCTAGTATCCTCACAGCCATACATGCATGAACTGAGCACTTTTTTTGTTAAAAAAGAAAATTCTGATTTTGGATTATTTCTTCTCGTCACGTGGTAAAAAGAAATCTTGTGCGCAGATCTTCAGCACACTGATTGTATAATTTTTACTTATATATATTATCTTCCATCTCATAGTGAACTCATGGCTCAGAGGCATGAGGGTACATAAATGTTACTTGATGAAAAAACAAGTCATAAACTTGTTAATATCTTTATTTCTTTTTAACCATAGAATAAAAGTTTCCACCTATGCCACCAGCCTTTTCCAGAATCTCTTCTCCAGCACATGAACTATAATATTTGCTTATTCTGTGATAGAACACACAAAAATCTAGTAGGCTTCCCTTACCTGGTCCTCTCGGCCCCCTTTATATTTCAGAAATGTGCCTTATTATCTTGTCTCAGTTTCATTTCTCCTTCCAACACAATTTTCTTAATACTGAAACTATTTATAAAACCTCTGATTTTATAATTTATGCAAGATTATGGCATCTGTTTTTTGACATTCTCCTTTATGATGTTTAAATATACATAGCAAACAAAAACCCTTTTCCTTTCCCCTGGGACTCTAGAATTAAGCAACATGTAATGTGCTTTACAATTAACCACTATTTTCCTTGTTGTAGTAATAATTTTTCTTAATAATTCCATAATGTTTTAAAATTTCAATGATTTTTATAATTCTAGCAGTTCATCACCTAGAAAATCTATTGCCACCAATTCTACAAAATACCGTAAAAGGATCATAACTGCTCACTGTCATAAACATGATTATAAGTTCATAAAGTCTATAGAACATAAATAGGAAGCAGTTGAGAAAAGGGAAACTGATGGAATGGAAATTACATACAAGAACCAGTTGCAATTAAGAGATATTTAAAAAACAGCCAATTAGATAAGAGATCTTTCCATCTGACAGTAGAAACCAAAGCATTTATGAACATTCTCATCAACTAAAAGTGGAAAGGCCATTTTAGCAAAGAGGAAGGAATGCATTTATGGAAGTGATTAAGGATCAGTATGTAGAAGACAAAAATGGTTAAGGTTAATTGCATCGACAATATCAAGCAGCAAGCCTAGAGATTTGTAACCCTTGTAGTAAATGCTACCTCTGAACTATGCGCAGTTGCGGCATACTAATAAATGATTCTGATGAATCCATTTATGCTTTCTTTAGTTGATATTTTTATTATTTTGCTTCTTTGATAATAAGCCTTTTTGAAATTTACTATTTGGACACCTGATATTTTATTTCTGCAATTTCTTTTTAGATATTATTTTCAGGCACACCTACAAGAAAACACAGCATAGTAAATTTGGCATCTAAAGCTATTCTTATCCATCTGTTTGCTTTAAAGTTGTAGACTTTTAAGATACTGCAACTAATTTATAACATTTTGAAAATGTGATCTTCTAATTCTACTACGAGTTATATTAGTATACTGCATATGTTTATATAGTGTATTACCAAGGTTTTCATATTCATTGTCTCACTTGAGTTGCACAGGATCCCTTTGGGTAAGCAGAACAGGTGTTGTTATCATTGCTCGACACAAAAATAAGGTACAAAGAGAGAAAGTATTTTGCCCGAGAATTCATAACAAATTATCTATTGGCAGGGCTGTAATTAGAATCTACATCTTCTCTGTTTTATTCAATATCCTTAAGATACCATTGTTCTGTCATAAATTTTTTTCATACTTTCTTATTAGTTTCAAACCTTTATTCAAAATAATGTACAGAAAGTTGAGCATGTGGGCACAGTCTACTGTCAAAGATTCATTATAAACTTTTTGCACTATGCTACTGAAATTTATTTCCTTAAATAGTACAGAACTTCTGTATTTATGTGTTAGGAGCATCATACTATGTTTAGTTTTATCAAGTGTTCTTCTCAATGTATGAACTTCAAAAGAGCAGAGGCTCTGCGTCTTTTAGTGCTTTGTACAGTTTTATAGTATCTCACAGGGTTATTTCTGACCTCTCACCCATGGAGGATTATTTTCTGCTATAGTTTATTTTATATTTATTTTCCTTTGGACTCTTATGAAATGCTTGAAGAACCCACAATAAAGAACACATAAAATGTGAACAATAAAATCCTAGTCCACACAGGAAATACCAGTTTTCAGAATAAAGAAAATAATATCAACAACAGCACTTATTTAGCATTTACCATGAGCGAGGCGTTTTCTAAGTACTTTATGTACTGCGTAGACACTGTGCTTAAGCACTGACTGTTCTTGTAGCTCAAGTAAAACAAAAAGAGATAGAAGGAGAAAGGGAAGGAAGGAAAGGGACAAAAGAAGGGAGGGAGAGGGAGAGAGAAAGAAAGAGAATAAAATGATGGTATATATATGAGCTTACCATGTACCAGGTTTACAACGTGCCAGCTTACTATGTTTGAAGATTTACACGCATTAACTCATGTTATTGTCACAAGAGTCCTGTTGAGTAAGTTCTACTGATGACCATATGTTAGATAGGATGAAACAGGCACAGAATGAAGTAACTCCGCCTAAGATATACAGCCATAAGTATTGCTGCTGGGATTCCTACACATAAATATAGCTCCAGGAACCTAAAGATTAACTAATTTTTTAGTTGTGCTGTCTCAATAAAAAGAATTGGAAAATTCTTCTTATCAAAAAGTAAACAACCAACTAATTCATCAGGAGACAATTTTTCCTGACATTAAGTACAGGCAGTCCCCAGGTTATGGACAACCAACTTATGGAGTTCTGTATGTACAAATAGGTTCCCAAGGCTCCCCATGAGGTTAATAATTTATAATTAAATAATTAAATTAATAATTTGGGAACTAGTTTCTTCCATGCATATGCACAACCTGCCTGGCGTAAGCGGTCCCTGGTGCAGCCTCTTTAACTAGCGGCTAGTCTCCTTGTTCATATGGTCGCTTGTGCACAGCATCACCTTTGTCTTAACTCTTTTATTCGAATTTGTAAGTCTGTGTTTACCCTTATGACCATGCCTCCAAACCGAAAGCTCACTGCAAGTCCAGGTGAGCCTGCAGTGAAGAGAAAGGTGATTACAATGGAAATGAAAGTAGAAATAATTAAGCATTTGGAGAAAGGCCAGATGCCTGCATTCATCGGGAAAGCATCAGGCTTCAGTCGCTCAACTATAGGAACAAGGATAAAGTGAGAATAATGCGACATGTGAAAGGCAGTGCTCCAATGAAAGCATCAATTATTACTAAGCTGCTTAGTGTCTTAATTATTGAAATGGAAAGGTTATTATTTATTTGGTTAGAAGATCAAAATAAGCATAACATGCCTATTAGCCTAGTGATGATACAACGTTAGATGAGTGTTAACCTTTAATATTCTCTTTTGAAATTTCTATCTTCTATCTAAACTTTTCATATGAGTTTGTTTTTATGTTCTCTTTGTTTGAATTAAAAGAAAGGGCACAATAGTTTCTGTAATTTATTACAGTACAGGAGTATTACTATTATTATAATATTACACTATTATTATTACCACATATGACCCATTATAGTATTGTCACTATCATTATGACCATATATGTACTGTTCATCAGGGATCCGAGTTACATACCAATCAGACCCAAAGATGTTCTCAGGAACGTATCTTGTCCATAACCCGGGATCACCTGTACTCACATTTATTAAGTGAGACCTCAAATAAACAAGTAGGCAAAATTCTCACTAACAGTTTACTTTGAGTAGAGAAAAAATATTTCCATGGCCATTGATTAAAGTCATTAAAAGCATCTGAGGTCAAAATTCAAATAAGTAAGAAAGATTGTTTAAAGGATTCTCCAGAGTTAATCAGAAACCATAAAAGGAAATACACTTGGCTTCTAATGCTCCTGCTTTGAGCCATGGAGCTAGAAAAACAAAACAAAATGTATGTTGATGGCAGGTTTAAGGCTGGAGCCAGAATACAGCCTTGGTTTTCTGCCTCTAAATATTAAACAGTATCATCATCCATTATTAATATTTCATGTACACTGGGGTTAAATTTGACTCCTGACATTGCTTCTTAACAAATGTAGGGAAGCCTTAAGAAGGAGTTAGGCATCATTGCACTACACCAGCATATAACACCTCTAACTCTATGCTTGTCTGTCTTCTATTGGGTAATTTCTCCACTGCAATGAATTGGTAGCCCAAGTGTTGGTGTGCTGGTGGGTCACATGAGGCAGCTAACTAAGACAGCGATAGTGTTCCCCTCAGCTTGACACAGGTTTCTTTCTAATTATAAGTCCCTGACCTCCCTTTACTTACAGCATTCACTTTAGAAAGCTTTTGATTTTAAGAGATTTGTCTGGTCCTTCAAGATGAAAATCTTCTCTAACCCAGGAATGTCTTTCTCAAGGACCTAGGAGCCATTCCGACGATATGTAATCATCAAGAACGATAGCATCCTCTTTCCGAGTGTCTGTGACTTCCATAAGTTCCAATTATCAGACACAAATGGCCTAATCACACTGACCAACCTTGGCCCTAAAGTCCTCTAATACTTTTCCAGTAGCTCACCCCAGCACTTTTTAAAAACTCTCTTGTTTCTATTTCAGGGAGTTTAGTCTTTCTTCCCTGTTGTAATAGTCTTGAATAAAGTCTTCCTTGCCTGTTTAACTTTATCCAGTGTAATTATTCTTTGATGGTTTAGTTCCACTGGAGACTTATTGAGGTCCTTTTCTTCCTCTTCCAGGAGGAAAGACATCATAGGAGTTGTAGCTGAGACAGAGAAAGGTCTTCCTGTAAGTCCATACTGTGTGTGTGGCGGGCGGGGGTGGGGAACTGCACTGTATTTCAATCAGCGATTCATGAAAACCCTAAGACTTTACAAAAACTGACCCTTGTTTCCATAGGAAATGTTACAAGTGACGTTGGACCTTAAGGGCATTTTATAAGCATTTTGAGAATTTTTCACATTTAATTGTGTCTTAAATGAAGATACGGTTATTTCCTTAACTCCAGTTTCTTTTTTTCCCTTCTAACATATTATACCCATATTATTCTGTGGTATACATTTATTTCCAAGAGCAATACACCACAGTATTATCGGAAGGAAAAAAAATACTTTCTTACATGAATGAAATTTTGCTGTATCCTTTATTGTGATTCAGGTAAGGAACAACATAAAATATCAGGAGGTTTTGTTTCAATCTTCACAGTCTCCTATCTGAAATAGAAAACAATAATAATTACTTGCCAAGACAATCATTATGGCTAACAACCTTTTCTCCTTCACTGGTTACAAATTTTGTTTCATCACTATTTTTTACTACTACCACCACTACTATCGTACTTTACACCTGACCAGTGTTTCATGTCTATTTTTTTAAAAAATAAAGATCTAAATATTTAAAAATTCCTTGTCCTAAAGAGCAAATAAAACCTAAAAACAATGAATGCCTTTTTATTGTCTAGCACATTAGGCAAGGAAAGCAAAATTTTAAATAATGTGAAATATTTCTAGGTAATGTTCTAAAATAAGACAATGTCACAGTATAAAAAGCTATATTCACATGGCCAGGGAACATTTGCATAAAAAAATTCAGTGACTGAAAATGGTTTCTGCCTTGGTCCTTACTTTTTATTACTGACTCCATCCAGAGCTCATCCTCAGGCTGAGGAGCCCTACCTTCCATCTCAGCTGCGACCTCCACTGACCCTGAGCTATCCTGTGTTCCTTCTCCTTTTCCCTCGGTCCAGAATTTTACCACCCCCAGACACCCTTCACATCACAGACTCTTCCTTCCTCTTTGTCTCTGCAGTGAAGACATTGCTCTGCTGCCTGAGCTGTGTGAACCACTTAGAGCTGACGTACTCTGTTTTTCCCAGCTTCCATTCTTTTACTATCTTTGAGCAATATTAGTAAGTAGTATCACACAAGGTGGAGCAAGACTGTGTTAGAGCAGAGGTAAGTAGAGAGGGAGAATTCTGAAGAAAAGTTAGTGAGGAATAGGAAAAGAAGGAGACATTTCCAACAGCCCTTTCAACACCTCCTGGTGGTCTAGCATGATCAAATTTTCTCCCATTGATTTTACTGGCTATATAGACTTCTACCATAAAGATGTTCTATCATTTATCTAATCATTATATTATTGTTGGACTTTTGGACTTTTCCAATGAATTATTTTTAAACACAGTATGGATAGAATCAGTGTAAATAAATCATAAGCTCTTTCTTAATTTTCTTAATTTTCCTTGAAATAAATAAAACAGAATAAATGACACCAAGGTTGTGTTATATCTGAGGCTCTTATTTTCATACATCCTTCCAGAAATTTTAGCAAGCCACCCTCACTGGTGTATTAGAATCAATCATATGAAATTCTGGATAATCAAATATATTTGACCCTTTAAAATTTCAGTTTAATGTGTATCATTGTTCACAAAATTAACACTATTAGGCTTTCCTTTGTCCATTTTTCCCCAGATAATTTATACTTTTCTTATTTATCTGTAAAAGCTTTAGAAAGTCCATCCTCACACTAAATCAGATAAATACTTGCTTATTTTTAAAATTAATTTATGATTTATATTTATGAATAATTCTTCAGATTTGTCTTAATATATTTTGGTACCTTGTCATTTTAAAAAAATAGTTACTCAATTATTCTAGTAAATTTTATTTACTACTTATTCCTTTACTCATTATTTTAATTTAATTTTTTAACATTTAAAAAATATTTTTAATTGACAATAATAATTGTATATATTTATGGGATACAATGTGATGTTATAATACATGTTTACATTATATACATTAATTAAATCAAGCTAATTAACATATTCATTACCTCAAATACTTATCCATTCTTTGTGGTGAGAACATTTAAAATCTACTCAATAGTAATTTTGGAATATACAGTACACTATTATTAACTTTAGTCAGTAAGAAATGTAAAGATCTGATACTGGTCCACAGTTTTCCTCTTTTCAACAATGACATTTGCCGAACTAGACTTTTATTTGTTTTTACAATTTAGAACTGTGGTCTCCAACCCGCAGGCTGTGGACTAGTACCAGTCCATGGCCTTTTAAGAACCTGGGCACACACAGGAGGTGAGTGACGGGCAATCAAGCGAAGCTTCATCTGTATTTACAGTCACTCCCCAACACTCCCATCACTGCTTGAGTTCTGCCTCCTGTCAGATCAGCCATGGCATCAGATTCTGGATGCAGCAGGAACCAGATTGTAAACTGAGCATGCGAGGGATCTAGGTTGTGAGCTCCTTATGACAATATAATGCCTGATGATCTGAGGTGGAGCTGAGTGGGTGATGTTAGTGCTGGGGAGCAGCTGCAAATACAGATTATCATTAGCAGAGAGGTTTGACTGCATAATAAATGATAATGTGCTTGAATCATCCCAAAACCATTCCCCCACCCTCTGGCTGTGGAAAAATTGTCTTCCATAAAACCAGTCCCTGGTGCCAAAAACGTCAGGGACCACTGATTTAAAACAATGCAGTTCACCTAGCAAGTCCGTTAAAAATTCTTTAGTTATATATTTGATTTATGAGGACGGTAAATCAATTTGTTGGTGCTATTTCAGTGGTAGGTTGTTAATTACATATCATTCTACTTGTCAAAAAATGTTTAAATCAAGTATGATACAATGCCTTCTAACCCTGTTACAGGGAAAATCATTAGGCTAGAAATAGGTCCCATATTTGATGTTATAGAACTTGGCCACAAAGAGCAAATAACGTTATAATCTGAGAAAAATTATTGAATTTTTTTAAAATGCTGAGATGCAAACATAGGAGAGTCATTGTAATTGCAGCAGTACAACTTTCTTCTAATCTTCCTGAACATGGCCAAAAATACATCAGTTTGAAAAAAGGCAACTACTAAAAAGGGCATCAATAATATAATGTCAGAAAGAAAGTAGAGATAAATGCTCTGCACTAGGAGTTGGCAAACCTTTTCCATGAAGGGCTAAATAGTAAATATTTAAGGCTTTGTAGGCCATGTGGTCTCTGTTGTAACTCCTCAGCTCTGTCCTTGCAGTGTGAAAGCAGTGATATGTAAACAAATGAGTGAGGCTGTGTTCCCATAAAACTTTATGTAGGGGAACTGTAATTTGAATTTTCTATGATTTTCACTTATCATGTCCTTTTACTTTTTTCAGACATTTAAAAATGTAAAAAACAGCGTTAGCTCGTGGGTCATACAAAAACAGCTGCAGCCAGATTTGGCCCACAGGCAGTAGTTTGCCAACTTCTTTTCTGCACAATAAAATTAAATGAGAGTCTCAGCTAAGTAGAATAGGGTTCCCCAAATTAGAAACTTCGCAGTAGTTTCAGTCCACTATTTAACTCTAGGAAATGATCTCAAGTATTTAAATGAAGAATTTTAAATATCATGTGTCTGAAATAAGTAAAAATTGCATTGAAAAGAAGTAAATTGGGGAGACACCCAATCGTATGAGTGATTTGTTGTAATTAAGAAATAAATGACAAGAACAACGATATCTTTTATCAAGTGAAACTAGAATTGGTACGTGTGTAGTTAAATCTAAAATTGTCTACCTGTGTAAAGTCATGTTCTTAAGTAAATTAATTATCCAGCTTATTCGTGTAAATCTTACCACATTGCATTGTTCTGGAGAACTCAGCTCATGGATTTCTTACCCCTACTTCTTCGTTTCACTTTGTACATATTAACAATTATTACATAACTTGCTTCTATAACTATAAAACAAGATAGTGCTAGAACTTCATTGTATCTATGCTTTGTAAAAGAAAAAATGATAGTTGCAATATATTGATTCAACATATATTAATATTTATTGTCTACTTTGTGCTGTGTGTTGTTCTAAGTAGCGAGCTAGAATTATAAACACTGGTAGCAAGCATTTTTATTTAATCTGTGTCAAGGCAACATTAATGGAAGTGGTAAAAATAATGTTGTTTTGGACTTCAGAAAAGACTTAATTAAAAGTCCATTTGGACATCATTATGTTGTTAGATTAGCTAATATGATGGATTTATTCCCAATGGAGATTCAGATGTACAACATGCATTTTATAATACTTCTATGACATTGATAAACTAATTGATTAAATAGAAAAGTGCAAATGATTCTACATACTTGTAGTATAGGAATAATTTGCTTACTGAATTATAAATAGAAGAGCATTCCACTAACATCCTTCTGGACGAATAAATGTTGTATTGCAGAGGCTGAGGCTGGTTCCCATAAAAATGCATTAAAACTTCAGTGCCTGCTTGGGACATGTTTGAATCTGCCCTGCAATATTTCAGGAGGTCATAAAAAGAAACTTTTTGAAATATGATATAGAGGGAAACATATAATCAAAAATAAGCTTAGGGCATCAGTCATCAAAATAAAAATGAGTAAAGAAGAGCATCAAAATTGAAAATTATCTTTTGGTTTTCTCCAGGAGGAAATTGGTTATATTGTATTTATGTTTAAGTGAATGTTTAATTTTTTTTTTTTTTTTTTTTTTTTGAGACCGAGTCTCACTCTCTTTCTTGGGCTATGGCGTCAGCCTAGCTCACAGCAACCTCAAACTCCTGGGCTCAAGTGATCCTCTTGCCTCAGCCTCCCAGATAGCTGGGACTACAGGCACGCACCACCGTGCCTGGCTAATTTTTTCTATTTTTTTAGTTGTTTGGCTAATTTCTTTCTATTTATAGTGGAGACAGGGTCTCGCTCTTGCTCAGGTTGGTCTTGAACTCTTGAGCTCAAGCAGTCCTCCCTCCTCGGCCTCCCAGAGTGCTAGGATTACAGGCTTGAGCCACCGTGCCTGGTTTGAATATTTAATTGTAATACAATTTTCAAGAGGCAGGGAAGAAAAGTGCCAGCATCTTAATTTCTACTAAGTGTTCCAGGTAAAATTTATCTTTCAATAACTTTAGCTCACTCTTGTCCGTTTAATCTTTGTACAAAGGTCTTTAAAAGACACTGGGGACAAAAAAAAAAAAGCCAGATATGGTTTTTTTGAATGGACAGAAACATGGCAATATGCCATATACTTCTTAGGCCCATGTGGAATGTTTTTCTTTTAAGTGAAATTTCTGCATTTTCCAAAATTCACAGTATTTTTTAATTAGCCTGAGGATTAAGCTAGATAATAGCAAGAGAAATTAAATAACAGCACATAGAAAATATTCAACTTTATATTTCACTTTGCAATTTTATTTTTGTTTTTTATAATTGCATCTGATTTCATATACTCAGAATATCTCCATGACCAAAAAAGCATCTGGAAAAATAATATATGCACATAGACACAGATGCTACTAATTCCTTATCATTATTGCTCTATTTTATTAAATTTTCATCACTTGTGAAATGGCCGTCTCTGAATTGTTTCTTTGCAATATTTATTTTGAATTTGTAAGTGATCTTGCTAGGAAAACATTGATAGTCATTGATGTGAATGTCATGCTCCATGTAGATTGAAGAATATAATGAGATTTGAAAATATTTAGCTCATCCAAAAATACAAATTTGGCAGATACTGTTGTCAGACATTCTAAAAAATATGTATTTCCTTCCTCTTCTCCCTTTCATTCCCACTCATTCTTCCTCTTCTCCCTGCCTTTATTCAGAATGTAAGGAGAATGAAGTATATGGTTTTAAAAATATTTTTGTTAAACTGGTGAGTTCAGGTGTATCTCCAAATAAATATCTCTTAGGAAGATATGTCTGTTGACATTTAGGGTTGTGATGTGCCAAACAATGAAAAGTATGAATTTTCCTTTTCAAAGATTAACCTGATATCTCTGTAACTTTCAGTTGATAAGCCAATTGATAGGCCAGTGGCCACCAACGAGAAGTGTCTGAAAGACTTCCACAAGGACATCCTGAAGCCATCGCCAGGGAAGAGCCCGGGCACACGTCCCGAGGATGAGGCTGAGGGGAAACCGCCACAGAGGGAGAAGTGGTCCAGCAAGATCGATTTTGTGCTCTCCGTGGCTGGCGGCTTCGGGGGATTGGGCAACGTCTGGCGATTCCCGTACCTCTGCTACAAAAACAGTGGAGGTGCGTTTCTCATACCCTATTTCATTTTCCTGTTCGGGAGCGGCCTACAGGTATTTTTCCTGGAGATAATCATCGGCCAGTACACCTCTGAAGGGGGCATCAGCTACTGGGAGAAAGTCTGCCCCTTGTTCTCTGGCATCGGCTAGGCCTCCATCGTGATCGTGTCCCTCCTAAACGTCTACTACATCGTCATCCTGGCCTGGGCCATGTACTACCTGTTCCAGTCCTTCCAGGAGGACCTGCCCTGGGCGCACTGCAACCACAGCTGGAACATGCCCCACTGCATGGAGGACACCCTGCGCAAGAACAAGAGCATGTGGATCGCCACTGGCACCAGCAACTTCACCTTTCCCGTCATCGAGTTCTGGGAGCGCGACGTTCTGAGCTTGTCCCCCTGCATCCGCCACCTGGGTGCTCTGAAATGGGACCTCGCTCTCTGCCTGCTTTTGGTCTGGCTGATCTGTTTCTTGTGCATCTGCAAGGGCGTCAGGTCCACGGGGAAGGTTGTCTACTTCACGGCCACGTCCCCGTTAGCCATGCTCCTGGCGCTGCTGATCCGCGGGCCGACGCTGCCCGGTGCCGGCGAAGGCATCAGGTTCTGTCTGTACCCTGACATCACCCGCCTGGAGGACCGGCAGGTGTGGATCGACGCCGGGACACAGATCTTCTCCTACGCCGTCTGCCTGGGCGCCTTGACCTCGCTGGGGAGCTACAACAAGTACAAGCACAACCGGTACAGGATCTGTTTGCTGCTGCGATGCCTGAACAGTGGTACCAGTTTTGTGTCTGACTTCGCAGTTTTTTCTATCCTGGGCTTCATGGCACAAGAGCAAGGGTTGGACACTGCAGATGTGGCAGCGTCAGGTCCTGGCTTGGCCTTGATCGCTACCCCAAGGCTGTGATGATGATGCCACTGCCCACGTTTTGGTCTATTTTTTTCTTTATCATGCTTCTCTTGCTCGGACTGGACTGCCAGTTTGTTGAAGTCGAAGGACAGATCACATCCTTGGTGGCCCTTTACCCGCCCTTCCTAACGAAGGGTTACCATGGGGAAATCTTCATCGCCATCATGTGCAGCATCAGCTACCTGCTGGGGTTGCGATGGTGATGGAGGGTGGCGTGTATGTGTTCCAGCTCTTTGACTACTATGCAGCTAGCGGTGTTTGCCTTTTGCGGGTTCCATTCTTTGAATGTTTTTTTTTCCAGCATATTATGGGGGTACAGATGTTTAGGTTACGTATGTTGCCCTTGCCCCCCGCCCCCCAAGTCCGAGTTTCAAATATGTCCATCCTTCGGGTGGTGCGCGTTGCACTCTTTGTGTACGCAAATACCCGTCCCCTCCCCCCTCCCCCCTGAATGCTTTGTTATTCCCTGGATACACGGCGGTGACAACTTTCACGACGGTATCAAGGACATGATGTGCTACCGGCCCGGGCCCTGGATGAAGCACAGCTGGGCCGTGATCACGCCCGTTCTTCGCGTTGGTTGCTTCATCTTCTCCCTCGTCAAGTACGTGCCCCTGACCTACGACAAGTCCTGCGTGTGCCCCACCTGGGCCATCACGCTGGCTGGGGTCTGGCCCTGTCCTCCGTGTTGTGTATCCCCTTGGACATCGTCATCCGCCTCTACCAGCCGGAGGGGTCCTTCCTCACGAGGGTCAAGTACCTGATGACCCTGAGGGAGCCCAACGGCCGGGCCGGGCCGTGGCGCACAAGAGGGCCGCGCCCGGCAGCTCCCGACCGTGGTCACGAACGGCGCGCTCAGGACACCCGTGCACATCGTGCTGGGGCCCGTGAGGTGCGCTCGCTCCGGTGGTCGGGGCGGCCGCTTTTCTGCTGTTTACTAACCTTAGATTCTCACGGGACCAGGTTTACAGAGCTTTACATTTGCATTAGGATTTTTTTTTTTGTAATTGTCACAGAAAATTTGTTATCGTGCCTGTGTGCGTATGTGTGTGTGTGTATTGTGCGTGCGTGTATTTTGTTTTGATTTGGGGATATTTTGTACAAAAAAAAAAACAAAAACAAAAACACAAAAAACCCACGGACAGATGTCCGGGGAGAGGCAGAGCTTTCATACTGAATTAGATGTATTTTATGGGAACTTGGTAAACTTTTTCTTTGTATTTTTTTTAACATATAACTCTACATACACTTAGAGATTGTCATATACTTTCACCACTTGAATCGATCGTCTTGCCAGTAATAGATTTCATTCTCAAAAAAAAAAAAAAAAAAAAAATTGATCCAGGACATTCTAAATAAAGATAATATTGTATGTAAAGTAAAACTCACTTCCCCATGCAAAAACTAACCTTAAACTGAAACTCCTTTGTTATCAGCCCCACCTATTCACTCCTCCATACCATATACAAAAGTAAACTGAACAAAAAGAAGCATTTAAAAATGCCAGAAAATTAATTTTATGTGACTTCAGAATTGCATAAAATATTGAAGATTATTTTTTTCAGGGTTTTCTAAATGTGACTGGTTATCAGAACAGCTGCCGTGGGTTTTTAAAAAATGTGTTTTCTTAGGTCACAGCTCAGATCTATTGAATCAAAATATACCTGCATAAGACTTAAAATTTGTGTTTTGCAACAACACACCTTCCCTGGCCATTAAGAGAACTAACAAGGTTTGGGAACTGCTACAACAACAAATTTATAAATAAAGTGCTGCTTTCTTACATAGATTGAATTGAGTAGCATGGACCTAAGGGAAGGAGTGAAGATGGAGCAGCTCTAAGGAAAAGCGATCCTTTGAATGGGTCTGGAAACATAAATTAGACTTCAACAGGTAGATGTGAGCACAGTAATAATTTTTGGGGTGGATTGAGCATCTAGAGTGTGCTATGCACTGTGTAGAGCACATGTAAATTTTAATTATTTAAGCCTCTCCAAAGAATATGGAGATAAGCACTATTATGCACATTATTCTGATGAAGAGGATCAAAGCTTATTGCTGGTAGTAATTTAATCCAGAGCTGGTTTGATTAAGCAGCTTGCTGGTTTGCTAGTAGCAACTCCAGACTTCATGGGTGAGTTAAGGTTCCCTTCACTTTTCTGCCCTCATTCTGCGAGGGGAAGAGACAAGGACAAACAAACCACTCTGGGTGTTGAAAGTGGCAGGAGCAGATTTTGCACCTCTTATTTTCTGCTCTCTTGATTGATCTTGTCCCCACTCTTGTCCCCTATCACTTACTTCACTGTGCTAATGTTTCCTCTCTTTGGTTGGGAGCAGCACATGACTAATAAATCAAAGTGTGCCCTATGGACTTGCTCATGTGAACAACCTTCCCCCACCCTCCGAACAATCCTCCCACACTGTCCTAAGCCTCTTCTGGAAAAGCAGGTAAGACCAAGGCCATTTCCATGCTAAAAGATCTGTAGAAAAGGAGTCATTTATGATTTCTGCTAATACATGGAATAAGCACATTCTTGGTGGCACATGAAAACTTTCCAGTGGGTAATTGGACACACATTTCAAGATGTCCATTTCCAGATCCCCAACTTCCGTGTTTCTTAAAGCACATACGGTAGAGGTATCATGCTGGTTCTTCTTTCCACTTCCTCTTTCTCCCATTTTGCAAAAGAAGGCTATACCTTTCTCCCAACCTGAACCCTTTTGATAGTTAACAATGAAAAATTTTAAATACAGGTGCTAGAGAAGCCTCCTTTAATAAAAGCACCATAAAATTGCCCTTGTGCACTTCATTAAGGGATGTATTTTTCAATAATACTTAACACTTCAATTTTAATATGAATTTTTCAAAATTATAATATATTTATGTTGCTCTGAATAATTGTGGGGAAGCATAGGAGACTAGTTACATGTAGTTTCCTGAGATAGCTGCTTGGGTTTGAATCCTGGTTTCATCAGTAACTTCTAACTATCTTTCAATTTGTTCATCCACAAATGGGGAAAAAAAATAGTACCAATTTCTAAGGGTTTTTGTGAGGGTAAATGAGTCAATATTTATCGGTCCTTAGAACAGAGTGTGGCATTAAGTGCTACATAAGTGATAGCTACTATTATTATGACGTCATCATTATAATTATTATAATAAAGGAGAAGGAACTTGTTTAGAGTCTCTTAAAATTATATGTATATATCAGAAAGAAAATCAACAAATACTTTACTAAGTGTATATTTGGACAAAATTCTTAGGTCCCAGCTCAGAGAGGAGAATATTAGTATGGATTCAAGAAGAAAAAGAAATGATACAGTATTTCTTTTAAAGAAGATTGTTCATGCATTTTAAAAATGAATGGTTATATTATCATATGTTTAGGTTTATATACTTAGAAGAGTTATATTAATAGTTTTTTATATAAAATGTCAGTACTTAAAGTATAGTGGAAACTACATTCTTTAAACTTCATGAGAAAAAAAATTTGATGTTAAAAATGTGAGAAGGAAAGGTGATACATGTTTTTCAAACTTTTTAAGCCTGGTTGTTACAGGCTGAATTATGTTCCTCCAAAATTCACAGGTTGAGGCCCTAACCTCCGGTACCTTGAAATGTAACTATATTTGAAGATACTGCCATTAAAGAGGTAATTAAATTAAATTGAGGTCATTAAAATGGGCCCTAATCCACTATGATTGGTGTCCTTATAAGAAGAGGAAATTTGGACACAGACACATAAGAGGCAAAATGGTATGAAGACCCAGGAAGAAGACAACCATCTGCGAGCCATGGAGAGAGCCCTGGGACAAAGCCTTTCCTCACAGCCCTCAGAAGTCACCAATACCACTGACACATTGATCTCAGACTTCTAGCCTCCAGAGCTGTGAGACA
This sequence comes from Propithecus coquereli, assembly GCF_000956105.1. Classification (NCBI taxonomy): domain Eukaryota; kingdom Metazoa; phylum Chordata; class Mammalia; order Primates; family Indriidae; genus Propithecus; species Propithecus coquereli. The sequence goes on from NW_012149174.1 coordinate 463,103, forward strand.
ATAAATGTCTATTGTTTAAGCCACCCCATAATATTTTAGGGAAGCCCTACGTAACTGATACAAGAGTCCTCAAAGAAAGAACATTTGAGGCTAACTCTATAATTTAGGCCAAAAGGATTTTCCCGATTTATGGAGCAACAAAAAAGAAACTTACCCAGGATTTAGAGGAAGCCCAGTAGTAATAAGCACTTGCTTTGAATGTCCCTCTACATGTATCCGTTGGAGGTCTGTGATAGCAGCAGACCTCAACCTAAAGACCTACATTATGACTAAACAATGGCATAAATCGTGCTTAGTCTGAAAATTTTCACATTTATATTTAAAACTAAAAACAGAATGATAAAATGATAAGTTAATAGTGGAAGAAAATAAATTGCAAATAAATAAAAGAATAATGCTTATCTATTTAATAACAAGAGGTCAGCCAAAATTAACTACCTTTTTGAAGCTAACACGAATATAGAAACCCTTATGAAAACAATTCTTTTTTGTTTATAATTGGTTTTCTAGAGTTCGATTTTCTTACTTGAAAAGAGATTTTCTTTTATAATAATAAAGCTTGATTAGTGTGTTTGTGTGTGGGGAGGGCTGGGGGAGTTTTTCTTGAGGAAAAGACCCTAATTTAATGTTGTTTTCTCCTCCCTTTGTTCATTTATTTTTGATGTTCAAAACTAATTTCTTCCTCAACAGGCAATCTTCAGTTGGAAATATCTCTGTTGACCCCTGTCTTCGGTTTTGTGTTAAAATGTTTGTGTGCCATTTTTTAAGTTCACAAGTCTAATTTTCTCCCCAGAGGGTGTTCACAGTTTCCTCAAAGACTTCAGTGCTTATCTGTTGTTTGAAGTTTTTTTAAATGGCTCACACATTTTGCCTTGAAGGTCTCCCCTGGTCAGCTCAATGAGGAAAAGAAGACCTGAATAAGGTTGCTCAGAACTGACTCCTGTTAATTAGGAAGGGTAGAACACAGTGCATTTCACTCTGCTGTTTTCTCTTCTGATAGTTTACCCAATATCTAAATTGGAAGCGGCAGGTGTCTGATCTGAAAGTAAATATTTTTCCTCTTTATGATCTCAATCTTTTTAACTTAGAGATGATGGCATTAAAAATGTGATTTATTTTTTAAAGCAGATTCTAGAATGTTTTTGCCTAATTGGACTCTGCTTAATGAGCTCACAAAAGCCCAGATCCTCGATAACAGAGGCTTTATTTTCCAGATTTGTAATCCTAGAACAATTCTGGCTAACATCTGTATAACTCAGACTCTAGTAATATTCATTCTGTTGTGTGGATGATTAAAAGGTCAATTAAACAAACAAAAAATTACCTCCTTGCTTATATCCTCAACTCCCTTGTTTCATGCTCTTCTCTTGACTAAAACACAACCTTAGTTAAAATCAGATCTCCTCTTACCCCATGCATATATTCATGCAACTGAACATGGCTGAAAAAACAAAACAAAACAACACAGATACATGCTGATTGGTCTCATTTTAGCTTCATAATCAGTATGAGGCCTGGCAATCACACTGTGTTTCCCTAGTCAATTCATCTCCCACTCTTCAACAAGATGATTTGTTACTTCTCTTGCACAGACTTCTAAAATCACTCTGCCATCCTTCAGCTGATGAGCCTGTTCTCTATGTTATGAAAATAGAGAGACTTGGAAGATAACTTTCCCCTACTCTCAGCACATTTACCCTCCTCTGCCGATAGACTTTACTTTCCCTCTTGTTACTGTGGATGAACCCTTCATGATACCGCTAAAGTCAGCTCTTCCTTTGCACATGAGATCCCCTCCCCCCCAGTATATCAAGAACATGATCCAGCAAATGTCTTTTTCCTCTTGCAACTGCACTTTGTTCTTTTCAATTGGAAGTTTCCCACCACTATACAAGTGTTGTTCTGTTTCCTTGTGTACAGCAGCAGCATCAACAAACTAAACCATAAGTCTTTCTTGGATTTCCTCTCTTCCTCCCATTTTTCTCTTTGCTTTATCATGCCATTTTTTAAAAGAGTTTCCTAGAATTCTCTTCTCTAATTCCACCTCTAGTATTATTTCTTGAATTACTCAAACCTGGATTTTTCTTTCACATATTCACTGAAACTGTTCTAATCAAATTTACATGTACCCGCTAACAAAATTCCAATAACAAAGTGTGAATTCTCAGACATCATCTTAAACTTTCTGCAGTATTTGACACGGCTGATGATACTAACTTCTTGTGATTTCTGTATGTTTTACTAGGTACACCTTTTTCTCATTGTCCTTTGCTAGCTACACCTCTTCTCCTTGACATTCCACCATCTGAGGCCTGTCATTGGACCATTTCCCTTTTCTATTTCCTTTTACTCCCTTAGTAATTTCATCCAGTGTCATGATTTTAAATACCTTGTAAACACTGCTCACACCCAAATTTATATCTCCAGATCAAACCAATCCCTAAATGCAAGAATCAGATATTCAACTGCCTTCTTGACATACGTCTCTTACATCCTCGACTCCCTTATTTATAATCCACATATTAAACATATACCAAAACTAAACTTTTATCACCAACTTTCTATCACCACTATCTAAATTTTAGAATATTTTTATCATTCTCAAAAGAAATCCTGTACTCATTAGCAGTCATTCCCACCTTTCTCCCTTCCTCTGCCCCTGGCAACCACTAATCTATTTATTGTCTCTGTGGATTTGTTTATTCTAGACATTTCGTATAAATGGGATTCTACAATATGTGGTCTTTTGTGTCTGGCTTCTTTGACTTAACATTTCCAAGGTTCCTCCGTGTTGTATAAGTAGTCCATATCTTTTTTATGGCTGAATTATATTCCATTGTATAAACTCATAGTGTTCTTGAGCTTAGTTAATGTCAACTCAGTCTTTCCATTTGCTAATACTGTTGGCTCCATCTTCAAAATATACCCCAAATCTGACCTTCTCTGTACACTTTCATTAGTCAAGTCATTGAAATTTCTTTATTTCTGTAAAAAGCCTTCTGACATCTGTCCTTGGCTCTTTCAGTATATTCTATATCCAAAGTAATCCTATTTTTTT
>NW_012149174.1:467245-468265 GCF_000956105.1 Propithecus coquereli
ATACCAACCCATGTATATACACATATCTATAAATATTCATATATACAACTATCCATATCTATATTTAGCTAAATGTAGTTCGTACTCATGTCTCCAACTCTATTACATTACCAAATGGATTATTCTGGCCTTCTCCCCTTGCTTATCTGTAAACTCCCACTCCAACAGTGAGAAACTTGGCTCCTATCATCCAACAAACATTTACTTAAATCTTCGATTCCAGTATACATGTACAACAGTATCAGAATTGTTAACCTATACCCTAACAGAAAGCAATGGTATCAACTAGAGTACAATACTTACATATGTATGCTTTTGTCTTTAATTTTACAGACTCCACTCATTTCCAAAGCTACATAAGTCAGTATCTTTTTCCCTCACTTCCTTCAGTGAGGTTCTATCATATGTCTGTGGTACACTTAGATTATTTGTCACATTCTGCTTTCAATCCTGAGATTCCTCTTCTATGATTTTTTTCAATTGTGTGCATTAAGATTCACTCTTTATGAATCCATATGACATTCAATGGATTATAAAAATTTCAGTGTCATGTATCCACAATTACAGTATTTCACAAATAGTTTCGCCACTCTAAAAAAAATCACTTGTGCTCCACCTATATAACCCTTCCTATGTCCTCCTAAGTTTTCAGTTAACCAATGATATTTTTACTGTCTCCACAGTTTTGCCTTTTCTTGAACATCATGTAATTGGAATCACATAGTATGTAGTACTCAGCCTTTTCAGACTGGCTTCTTTCACTTAGCAATATGCATTTAGGATTCATCCATGTCTTTTTGTGACTTGATAGTTCATTTATTTTTGTCTTTTTGAATTTCTTCTTTAAAATTTGTTAGAATTCACTGGTGAAACCATCTGGACCTGATGATAAACTTTTCCAGTTATCAATTAATAACCTTTTTTTGAAGGTTATTAATTATCGATTCAATTTTTAAATAGATGTAGAGCTATTCATGCTATCTATTTCTTCTTGTGTAAATTTCAGTGCTTTGTGTCTTT
>NW_012149174.1:470085-471563 GCF_000956105.1 Propithecus coquereli
TACTGTACTTTTCTCTCACTGTATTTTTAATAAATGCTTTTGTTTTTACCATAGAATTTTAAATATAAATTTTTAACTAATCCAAGTACACCTTCAAATTGCACTATTCTGCCTTTTGTGTACTGCAGGGAACTTATAATTCCTCCCTCTTATTCCTTGTAACATTGCTACCATCAATTTCACTTATCCACATATAATCATCCAATGCATTGTTATTGTTATTACTTTAAATAAATAGTTAGTTTTTTGGTCAATTAATAGGAAAAATAAAATATTTTATTTTACTTTCATTTATTTCTTTGGTGACATTCTTCATTTTTTTTATATAGTTATAGGTTTCTGACCTATATCATTTTCTTTCTGCCTGAAAAATATTTTTAACATTTCCTGCAGGGCAGGTGTACTGGTGATAAATACCCTCAGTTTTTGGTTGTATGAAGAAGTTTTCATTTCACCCTCGCTTTAGAAGGATAATTTCACTGGATGTAGAATACTAGATATGCATTTTTTCTTTTGCAAATTTAAATATTCTACTACACTCTCTTCTTATTGAATGAATCATTATGAAAAGTTCATTGTAATTCTTAACTTTTCCTTCCATTGGTAAGATGTGTTATTCCTATGGCTTCTTTTAAGGTTTTCTCTTTGTCTTTGGTTTTCTGGGGTTTGGAGACAATATGCTTAGGTGTAGTTTTTGGAATTTATCCTGATTATTATTCTCTGAGCTTCCTGGATCTGTGGTTTGGTGTCTGTCATTAGTTTTCAAAAGTTAACTGTTATTCAAATATTCAAATATTTCTTCAGTTCCATTTTATTTTTCTTCTCCTTTTGGAATTCCAATTAACCATATGTCACACCTCTGGAATCTTCTTACTAAGAGCTTAGACTTAATTTTTTTTTTTTTCATTTTGTATTTCAGTTTGGAAAGCTATTATTTCATCTTTAAGATCACTAATTCTTTCTTGAGCTTTGTCTGGTCTCCTGAAGAGCCCATCAGAAACATTGTTTCTTTATATTATGGTGTTTTTGATTTCTAGCATTTATTTTGATTCTTTCTTAGAATTTCCACCTGACTGCTTACATTAGCCATCTGTCTTTGCAGGTTTTTCCTTATCACTTTTACCATATTAATTATAGTTATTTAAAATTCCCTATGTGTTAATTGTAACATCTCCATCATATCTGAGCCTGATTCTGACGTTTACTTTGTATTTTCAGACCGTTTTCCTTGCCTTTGATGTGCTTTGTAATTTTTATTGAAATATGGACGTGTTTTTTCAGTTAATAGGATACATCAGAGATAAATAAGCTTCTTGTGTGAGCATTTACGTTCATCTGGCTGGAAATCAGGGTTTATTTAATGCTTGCTATAGCTACCAGTGCTACAGGCTTCGTATACATCTAATGTCCTTGTTTTTGCCTCCTGTCTTTACTTTGGGCTTCTCTAAGTTCCCTTCCTCAGAGATGGTTGTATTTTG
>NW_012149174.1:473123-477329 GCF_000956105.1 Propithecus coquereli
ATAATATATTAAATAGTGAATTTCCAATAATATTTCACAGCATCTTTTGGACCTTTTTACTTTTACATTCGATTTTAATATTTGCAATAAAAAGTAGCCAACATTTCCTGGATAATTTACTATGTGACTTGTGCTATTCATAAGAGGTTTACTTGGATTGTTTAATTTACTTGACATAAAATCCCTTTGAGGTAAGTATTTCTATCATACCTACTTTACCCATAATGAAACAGATTCAAAAAGATTATTTAATTTGCTAAAGGTCACAAAGCTTGTTAAGGGGTAGCAGGATTTGAATTTAGACAGTCTGATGTTAGTCTTCACTCTTAAATTCTGTGATAGTGGCTCTCAGAAAGTCCTTTAGGATTAGCCATGTGATTTACTCTCTATAATGACAAAACACAACATAATATATTCTACCCGCAGTGGTCATAGGTTAACAGATGGTTTGTTCTAGTACCTAACACTATTCTCCACTCCCTAAAATTAGACAGATAATCTTTATACTAACAACAAAACACTTTGGCCAAATTTAAATAGCAGAATAGCTCTATTTATTTAATTTATTAACATAGGGGTAAATTTTACATCTCATTTATATGAAATACATCATCACACTCATTTAATTAAGATTTTTTTCCTTGGGTGATTTATTCAAATTTTTCTATGATTATTGTGGAGAGCCTTTAAACTTATTACTTAATACTGCAATACGTGATAAAAATGATGAGACATTTACATTCCTCACTCTATCCCACTCCTTTTACAATGTGACTTTGCAGCTCATCTCATCAAAAGTTGTGGTTTATTTCTTTACTCTTAGAATTAGTTCAGACTTGTGACTAGGTTTGCTGTGTTATATGTGGTATGAGTGGCATTGAAACAATTTTCAGCTTAGAGCTAAAGAAGGCTTGCATGTTTCCATTCTCTCCATTAGAATCTTCCTGAGCCACCATATGAAAAAGCTATGGTCCAGTTAACCCTTGCCCAATCAATAACTGGCCAATCAGCAGACATGTGAGTTAGACCATCTTAGACAATCCAGCATCAGCTGACTTGCTGATGAACTCAGACACGTGAGCAAGTGTACCCCAGCTCAGCCAAGCCTGGCTCAGTTGGGAAGGACGACTCAGCTGACTGGTTGACTTAGTGGCAATAATCAATGGTTGTGGTTTTAAACTTCTAAGGTTTGAGAGATTTGGTGTGCAGAAAAATCTGATGCAAATCATATGCTAGACCAAATATATAGCAAGTATGCTACATGATGCAGAATTTTTGTTCCTTCAATGAAAGGTAAATAGAACTGTTTTAAGGGAAATATCTCTGACATCCCTATAGTTTTATTAAGCTTTTCCACATAGATACAGAATTTAAAATAGTAATGGTAATAGCAATAATAACTGGAATATAAGCACATCTTTAACATTTACTATATAGGGAGTTATAAGAGCATTACATATAATAGCTATTTGATGCTCAAATCAACTGATGAGGTAGCTATATTATTTTCCCTACTTAACTGTGTTCTCAGGCACAAATAATTTAATGATTTGGTCTATCTCAACAGATTAAGACTTAGTCTTGTTAGTATTCTTAACTATCTTCATGCCTCTCGTAACTTTCTGTCTTCTACTCAGAAGGTTATTTTTTCTTTCTTCGGAAGGTTTTAAACATCTATAATTATGCCTATTATTAGTAACACAGCACCAGTACTTCAGGCTCCTGCCAATGTGTATAACATTAGCCACTAATTTGCTGCCCCAAACATATCATAACCTGAGTTCTACAAAATAATCCAAATGAAATATTAACTTCAAGATAAATAGTTCACCAAGTTCCTTTTCTACATAAGTGGCAATTGGCCATTTGGGGTCAAGGATCCTTGAGAATATAATATGTTATGAATTCTCTCTCCAAAAGATGTGAAAACACACCAAATGTTCATTCAATTTTAGAATACCTCAACCTCCCCCAGCCCCAAAGCCCATTTTCAAACCTCAAAATGAGAACTCCTATTTTAGATAAATAGAAACATTTATTTTTGCATGAAATTAAAACTATCACAGAGCTTTAGAGCTATGTATTTAAAGAACCACATTTAAATACTCTTACCACCTCCCATCATAACCCTTACACTACTTTTTCCCAGGTATGTAATCAATTTCCAAAGTGACTTCTGCTGTTATGGCCTGTAAGAAACTGTCACAAAACACTGAATATTGTATATTGTAGTTTAAGAATTTTTTTCCACTTCATCAATCAATGACTATACTTTGTATGAAACTGAGGGAAACATTTTTTAGCCTTCATTGTTAGGCAAAGTTGTGCTTCTCTTAAGCCAATATTATATATTTATCTTGTGGGAAAAGTAATTTTGTAATTGTTCATGATTTCCTCTGGGCTTTTTCAAGCACATTTATGGGGGCATTATAATATACATTACCGAGTACTTACTTTCTTCTATTTTATTTTAGTGTTTGAACACCCTATTCCTTTTAGTTTAATTTATTTGTCCTCTTCTCTTCTCACTGTTTTTTATTGAATGATACTTATTTCTGTATGATACTTCAAATCCTTTGTGGAATGAAGTGGGATATCCATTCATAAGTTTAAAAAAGAGATAAATATCTTTTGAAAAATTCAAGTCATTGATGTGTTTTTGTAATTTCCAGGGAATATGGATTTCACAAAGGAATATGTCAACTGTTTCCAGGTCCTAATCTTCTGAAAAATAAGTGCTTTCACGCTGGGATTTTATACTGAGATTGACATTTGTTTGCACAACATTATTTTGGAATAATACCACATCTCTATGATAATAGAATTTGGGTTTTCTTTATTCCCAAACGTGGTACTGGCCTGTTTTTGATAAGTTGCCAAATCCCTCTGCACCTGTGTTGCTCTGTGTCTGAAAATGGAGTAATAAAATATGTAAACATCCTTCCTCTAAAGGAGTGTGCCTTTCTATAGGATTTAAGATTTTGGCCAGGAGCGATGGCTCATGCCTGTAATCTTAGCACTCTAGGAGGCCCAGAAGGGAGGATCACTTGAGCTCAGGAGTTCAAGATCAGCCTGAGCAAGAGCAAGCCCCTGTCTCTATTTAAAAAAGAAAAAAAAGATTCTTTAAACAAAATCCTTTGGATCTAAAAGAAAAACATAGACGATTATTCCCTCTTAGTGTTGTTTGTCTCCTCAATTATACTAATTTCAGTGTCCCTAGATTGACAGCCATAAACACTACAAAAATGCACCAAGTTAAGATATTCATCATTCAGTCAATGGACATGTTGTGGTTGCGACTTTGTGTAACCAGAGCTCTAAAGTTACTAAAGCATTTATATGGGAACAACTTGAGGGCTCTTAGGGTCTGGTGAGGCCAGTTTATTAGGGCGTGAAAATAGTGAAGACTTTGGTCCCACTAGGTTTATTCTGTGAAGGGTTTTTAGATTGCTCTTAACCTTGGCCAGCTGCCTCTTGTAGTCTCATTATTTGTGTTCCAGAGAAGCAGGTGTTCTGTTTGACATCCCCAGTGGCATAAAAAATAAAGAGCAGTTGACTGATGGTAACTCACTGCCATTCAGTCATGCGGAATGTTCGAGGAATGAGAACTGCCTGCTCATAGTTCTTTAATACCACCATTTACCTAGTGAAAATATAGGCAGGATGGGAAACCTTCAGGAAAAATGGACCAGAGCCAATGATTAAGCACACGTGTGTGATGCATAGGCACAGATAACTTTATAGAACATAACTTTATGCTATGAAAGTGGTGGAAGAAAACTCAGTTCATTAGAATTTACTTTCCTCTCACAAATGAGAAACCTAAGGCACAGAAATTTCTCTAAGATCAGAAAGAAGTAGTGGAAGAGCAAGGAATAGAATCCAGAAACCCGGAGTTCCTGATATCCAAATAAGTGCTCTTTCTATGTGGCATAACATATTTGTTTCTTTTACAAAAGCACTATTATTATATTCCAAGTCTTTCCATTACAACATCTTTACCAATTCTTAGATTCAGTGAAAATGTAATTTTTTTGCTCAGTGAGGACATGTTTGTTCATGGAATTGAGTCAGAGTAGAAATGTTGCTGACTTATTTTCCAGTGTAAAACAGCTTTTATTTTTATTTTATAGCTACTTTAATATGTAATATATTCATATTTAAATTAACCAATCACCTCTGTGGGAAAATTTTTAAATATTTTAT
>NW_012149174.1:477379-478642 GCF_000956105.1 Propithecus coquereli
AGTTGTCCAATTAATTTCTTTCTATTTTTAGTAGAGACGGGGGTCTCGCTCTTGCTCAGGCTGGTTTCGAACTCCTGAGCTCAAACAATCCGCCCTCCTCGGCCTCCCAGAGAGCTAGGATTATAGGCATGAGCCACCGTGCCCGGCCTGAATCTCAGTTTTTAAGCGGGGTTGTATCTCTGGCCTGTGACTTTATCTCTGTAGTTTCTCCAAATCTCACTGGCCTTAGGTGAGATAGGAAAGCTAAGGATGGCTGGCAGGGAGGAATTCCCATCCTCAGGTTGAATAAGGTTCTGTAAAAGTCCTTTCCCATAGAGAAGGTTCTGGTAATCTTCACAATGATTACTCTTCTCATACCCCACCAGAGCCACAAGGTTGTCTTTGTAAAAACTTCACTGTGCAAACCTGGTTGAGTTTCTGGAGGTAAAGTCTATGATAGTATGATACCTCTCCTAAGATTGTGGCCCCTAGATGTTCCTCTTTCTCTGCAAGCCCAACTCAGCCCACAGCAATTCATCAAATTTGCCACTTAAGCTTTTCTATCATGTTATGGCTCTCAAGTGGCCTCGGTTTCAGGTAAGCACACTTCTGTTATGATTCTGTGGATTTGCCTGTCTCTCCAGTTATTAGGGTGGCAGTTTGCCCTGCATACTCAAATGTCTGTTTGGTCAAAGAGAATTCATCGAATTTCAGTGTTTTCAGCTTATTCTTGTATTAGTAACAATGGGAGTGATGACTTCTTTCCAATGGAGTTCTTCACAAGTGGTCTTTCACTATTGCAGTTTTTACCATCTTGCATGGCATATCATCTTATTCATTGTTTTTTGTCCTATGACTTTATAGATATAAGTTTGTTACAGGCTAAGCACATCATAAACTTGTTCCTTAAGTCCTAAAGAACTGCAGTCTCCAATCCCTAGGCTGTGGACCGGTACTAGTCTGCGGCCTGTTAGGGACTGGGCCACAGAGCTCCGCTGCCACACCCTCCTTCCACAGAAAAATTCTCTTCCATGAAACTTAGGAAGGAGGGACAGTGTACACAGCAGGAGGTGAGCAGTGGACAGGCAAGAGTGGGAATCTTCACCTGTATTTACATCTGTTCCCCATCCTTGAATCTCTGTCCCAACTCCATCTCCCCCCACACCCTGTCTGTGGAAGAATTTTGTTCCATGAAACCAGTCCCCGGTGCCAAAAATGTTGGGGACTGCTGCTTTAGAATATGAATTTTCATACTACTTTTGAGTTGAGGTTAATAAAAATTTT
>NW_012149174.1:483137-507351 GCF_000956105.1 Propithecus coquereli
TTGTATAATTTTAGACTTTGTTCATTCATACAAACTGAAATTATTTTAGGGTTGTTCATTACTTCAGAGAAGCGGCTTTTTAATGGAATTTACATACTGCTTACCTACATATGTGTATGCTATTCACATCTATAGCTGTTTGTTTCTAGTGTTTTATAGATATGTCCTTATTATGTACCTCAATGTGCCACTTATCATAGTACTCAACTTTTGGTTTTGAAATGTGCAAAATTCTAAAAATTGATATTTCCCCTAACTTTATTTTTATAGTGAGGGACTAATATATTTCTTATTTAGTTTCTCATCTTTCTCTGAATGGTGCTTAGGAAGCTGAAACTTTGGTGTTAAATATTTTTACACTATTTACTATAGTTATCCTGAATTTATACAAGCATTAAAAGAATTTTTCTCATGAGTAATAACATGTCTTGCTATTCTCTTGGTATTTTCTGATGATTACCTGTGAGAGGTGACACTGTGTCAATTTTACATTCAGAAATCATAAAGTAACTCCAAATTTCACTGTAAGTTTTGCTATCTGGGGGTTTATATTCAGTGGAATATATGTGTGGCTACTGTAATAACACCAAAAATAATAATATTTTGAAAAATGTATGTTTATTTATCTCTCAGATTATAGGCTGAGCATAAGTAGTCCAGGGCTGCTATGAATAAATCCATGGTGCCAAGGACCCAGGTTGTTATAAAATTGTTGCTTTACCATTTTCAATGGGATATCATCATCTAAGACTGTGAGTAGGGTAAAGACAAGGAAAGAATGGCTTTCCCCTTTGTTTTAATAGCATGACCTGAAAAATAGCACATACAACATCTTCTGAAATCCCATTGACCCTAATATGACTGCATGGTTACTCCTATATGCAAAGTAGGCTGGTAATTTAATCTTTAGCCAAATAGTCTCATAATTTCCACAATCATGTCAGAAGGAAAAAAGAGATACTTAAGAAAAGCTAACAATTTATGTTCAGGGTTTACATCCTTTGATATTGGCTTCTGGGTTTTTTTGTTGTTGTTTTGTTTGTTTATTGTTGTTTTCCACTCATTTTTGCTCCTTTTCTGTTTCAATTTGGATAATTTCTACTGACTTATTTTTAAGTTTCCTGATTCTGTCTTCTCTTATGTTCTGTCTGCTGATAAACAAGTCTTCATTTCTAAACCAAGAATAGTGGCTTACACCTCTCATCCTAGCTACTTGGGCGGCTCAGGCAAGAGGAGCACTTGAGCCCAGGAGTTTGAGACCAGCCTGGGCAACATAGCAAGATCCTGCCAACCCCCAAAAAAGAAATTTTCATTTCTGATATCACACTTTTAAATTCTGTGCATTTCATTTGGGCACTTTTTATAGTTTCCATCTCTCTGTTGAAGCTCTGTGGTGATTATTTATATACTTTGTCTTTTTTCATTGTATCCTCTAATATATTAATGATAACTAAAAAGTCTTTAATATTTCCAATATCTAAGTCATCTCTGTGTCTGGTTTTGTTACCTATTTTATTTTTTTTTATTTCAGCATATTATGGGGGTACAGATGTTTAGGTTACATATATTGCCTTTGCCCTGCCAGAGTCAGAACTTCAAGCGTGTCCATCCCCCAGATGGTGCTCACCACACCCAGTAAATGTGAATAGACCCATCCCCTTCTTCCATCTCCCACCTGCCAGAGACCCGATAAATGCTACTACTATATGTGCATATAAGTGTTGATCGGTTAATACCAATTTGATGCTGAATACATGTAGTGCTTGTTGAAGAAAGAAGGATAAAATTACATTCATTCAGAGAATTGATAAGTGGGGCAGATTTCTGTTCACCATGTTGAGTTGAACTTTGTTCCTTTGTTTTCTCTCTTGAGCAATTGTGGTATCTGGCCTTTGACCTTGAGCTTTTGGTTAATTTTACATTAGTGAATATTTATTGTGTTGATCTGTGTGTAACACTGTTCTGAGTACTTCCTGGAGGGCAGGACTTGTCTTGATGAATTCCCTCAGTCTTTGCTTGTCCGAGAAGGTCTTTATTTCTCCTTCATAGAAGAAACTTAGTTTTGCAGGGTACAAGATTCTAGGCTGGGCATTATTCTGTTTGAGAAGAGTGAGAATGGGGCCCCCATCTCTTCTGGCTGGTAAGGTCTCAGTTGGGAAGTCTGCAGTTAGTTTGATGGGTTTTCCTTTGTAGGTTACCTATTTCTTTCACCTTATAGCTCATAGGAGGGCCTCTTTCATGTTTATTTTGGCCAGTCTGATGACTATATTTCATGGTGTCTTCCTGTTTGCAATGAATCTCCCAGGGGTCCTTTGAGCTTCTTATACCTGGATATCTAGATTTTTAGTAAGGCCAGGGAAATTTTTCTCCATTATATCCTCAAATAGTTTATCCAACCCTTGTGTATTTTCTTCTTCACCCTCAAGGATGTCTATAATTCTCATGTTAGGCCTCTTCACATAATCCCACATTGCTCGTAGGCTTTGTTCTTTTCTTTTATTTCTCTGCTCTATCTCTGCAACTGACTTATTTATTTGAAAGGTGTTGTCTTCAATCCCTGAGATTCTTTCTTCTGTTTGATCTACCCTATTCTTGAGGCTTTCCACTGTGTTTTGTAATTCCTTGAATAAATTCTTCATTTCCAGAAGTTCTGTTTGATTTTTCTTTAATATTTCAATTTCTTCAGTGAATTTTCCAAGTCCTGGATTTTTGTGTGTGTGTGTGGTTTCTTTGTGTTAGGTATCCATTTTCTCTTGCATTTCATTGAGTTTTCTTACAATCTATGTTCGAAATTTTTCTTCTGTCACTTAGTGTTCTGAATTTGGTTGATATCCATTGCTAGAGAGTTGCTATTCTCCTTTGGGGGTGGGCTTTCCTTTTGATTTTTCATACTTCCAGAGTTCTTTTGCTGATTCCTTCCCATCTGGATCAGCTGTTGCTTCTTACTTTAGATTTTCATTTAGATAATTACACCCAGTTTAGTCTCTGAGTCAGTAGGTGGCCTAAGTGGGTGAAATTCAACCACACCCAGTGTGTTGAGTCAGTAAATGCAGTAAAAGTGTGTGTAAATTTACCTTCCTGTCAGTAGATGGCCCTTGCTGGGAGAAGCAAGCTGCAGTGTTGTTTTTAACCAGCTCTTGTTCCTCTGGAGAGGCACTCTAGTGCCTCAGGTGGTGGGTGGGATGCTGGGACTTCCAGGTGTATTCTATTCTCCACTTCAGTAGGTGCAGGTGGGGGAGTGAGGCTGGGTGGACAAACTGGATTGGGAGAGCCTGCCCTTAAGCTCCACAAGTGCTCTTAACAGGGGTCAAAGATCTGTTCTCTGCTCCTGGACAAAGCTTCCAGGGAGAGGCTGAAATGGCCCCACTCAGTGAAAACATCTGCGTGTGGGGTAGGGCTGTCTGAGACCTGCAGTCTGGAGCAGGCCTCGCTCCTTTCCACCCTCCCCTATTCCGAGGTTTCTCCCGGGCCTCTGCCAGCAAGCAAGACCTCAAGCCAGTGGATCTCCCCTGACTGTGATGTGAGCCAGAAGGTTCCCTGCCCAGGATTACAGGCTGAGCTGGGAGCGAGGCCCTCCCATGGGAGGAGGATTGCCCCTCAGGCATGCTGCTGCTAGGACGCACTCTAATTCACCTCTGAAGGCACACACACCTCAGTAGACTAGTTGACGAATATCCCTTCTGTGCCCTGGAACAATGATTGAGACCTGTGTGTAAAGGATCTGGCCTGCAGGCCTGTTCCCCTGTCCCAGAGGTCAATCTCGGACCCTGCCAAGGAAAAGAGTGCTAGTCTCAAGTCCCCCACGTCGTGCCCAAGCTGAATCCATGTCTCTCTGCCTCTGGATTTACCCCACTCTGCTGGAGTCACCAGGCAAGCAGCACCTGAGAGGACTAGCAGGTAAGGAGCTCACAGTTTGAGTACCCCTCAGTCCTCTGCAGGGTCCCAAAAGGAAAGGTCTCATTCCCTGCAGATGCCTCCGGGTGTTGACTAAATTGTCTCTCGGCAGCCTTGGGTAGGGTAGGAGAAGGAGAGAATGAAGCAATATGGCGCCTACCCATGGGCTTGGGTCTCTGGGGCGGGAGGCGCCCCGAGGAAGCTGGGAGCCTGGTGCCCTGTCTGCAAGAGGCTCACCGCTCACTGGCGGTGGCTATCTCTGGCCTGGTGTTGGCAGGTCTCTCCAACCACTCAGGAGCCCACCAACAGTCCGAGATGCAAGGGAGGGGAAATTTAACCACTCCACCTACCCTTGTTGCTGGTCTCCAAGCCTCTCATGGGCCTTACTGCTTCCCAATTCTCCTCTGAAACTTCTTCCCGTGGAGTCTCCTGTAGTTTCAGGCACCATTCCTTCCGACCGTCATCTGATTTATGTTTGTTTGCCTGTTTGTTTTTTTCACTTTTATCCAAAATCCATCTTTCTTGCAGAGACACTCTGGCTGGCGGTTTTTCTCGTCCACCATCTTGCCTCTATATCCCTCTTTTATTTTTTGACAAAGACTTATTTTATTTCCTCGATATGTGTGTAGAATTATTGAATTCTAGAATTACGTGTAAAAGAACGGTAGAATCTAAGATAAGTAACACCTGTGCTTAGAAAGGTGCATGCCTCAGAAGTCAGGCTGTTACTATGGGAAATTGAGTAAAACAAGACAGCAGTATAGCTGGGTTTGGTGTTATTGTGGCTGTAGTTATCTTTAGTGTATCACAGGTTTCAAATTCCCTAACAGTGGACTACTACTACTTTTTACTTAGTGTGGGGCAAGTATGTAATAAGAATTTTTATTTGTTTATTTATTTCTGCTCCACATACCTTGCATACCTGCACCACAGAGGAGACCTTTCCCATGCTGTCACCCCTCCTCCAATGGCATATTGCTGTTGCTTGTATGATGCATGTGGAAGGAGTAAGATGTGTCTCTAAGTTTTTGTGCTCCAGATTGTCTTAGGTAAGCCTTCTCTACCTAGGTCATAATGATGGATCTTTCTCAGCACTTCTGTTCTTCCCCATGAAAATCAAACTCTGACTTGTATCTATGAGATTCTTTTTTTTTTTTTTTTCTTTTTTCTGAGACTGGGTCTCCTCTGTCAATGAAGCTGGAGTGCAATGACATCATGGTGGCTCACTACAACCTCAAACTCCTGGGTTCAAGCAATCCTCCTGCCTCAGCCTCCTGAGTAGCTGGGACTATAGGTGTGCACCAGCACGCCTGGTTAATTTTCCTATTTTTTGTAGAGATGGGGTCTCGCTCTTGCTCAGGCTGGTCTCAAACTTGTGGCCTCAAGCATTCCTCCCTCCTCAGCCTCCCAAAGTGTTAAGATTACAGGTGTGAGCCACCACTCCTGGCCTCTATGAGAGTCTTGATTTGGAGAGAGTTTCCTGCCACTCCACCATCAGAAGCTGACCTCTCTTAGAGGGCCAAATTTGCTTGTATATCTCTATCAGCACCTGTTTATCTTTGCCTGGGACTGGTAACAGATGGTTTCCTGCCCTTGTTTAAGCAGGAGATTGCTGCTACTTGTTCTTTGAGATAATGCTTGTACTAAGAGATGGGGTGGTTTTCTGCCCTTTCCTGAGAGTCAGTGAGTTTTCTCTTCTACCATTTACCTTTGCCTGGGAGTAGAGCCTAGAGTTTCCTGCACTTCACCCAATGGCTTATAGCTTTTGATTCATATGAGAAAAAATTTAAGAAGTAAGCAGGGATTCATGCCTGTGCCCCCACAAAGGTGGAACTCTCTCAGATATCCTTTCTTACCCCCAGTCTTTCTTGTGATGGAGGATCACAGTAAAGAATGAGAGAGTGATTGCAGAGTCACTTTATGCCTAAGGCTCCAAGTAATTCTTAACTTTCACTCTAGCCCACCCTGTTCTTTGAGAATGCATTAATGTTTCAGCTGTTTTCTTTTCCTTATTTCTATGCTGACCACTTCTTCCTCTTGTGCTCTGTGAAAGTCAAACAGTTCATGTATCTCTTCTATCCATAGAGGGCTTTAAATACTTTGAAATTTACCCTTCATCTAAGTTCTCAGATGGGCCTGAAATTTTATGATTTTGCAGTTTTTCTCTGACTTTTGTTTGTTTAGAAAAGAAACGATGTTGTCTTGTGGGTTTATACATCCTAAGTTAAATCAGAACCTGTCCCAGGGTTTAAGCAGATCATTTATTAAACAAGTTTCTTGGCATTCATTGACTTAGAACTGATAGTGCCAACTGTGTGTTATCAATTACAAAACAAGTTCAGTAATTTTCAATTAGCATCTTAGCGTTAAAATTGTCTGACTTGTATAGTGAACCTAGCCCAATCTTAGCTAGTGTGTGAACATAGCGAAATTCTTCAATATCTGCATCTCAAACAATCTTTACCATTCTCCGTTGTTTTTCATATACACAATTTTTAGGGGAGAGGAAGGTTTGTGATGCTGGAAATTATGTGCTCTAGTGATATGAGTAAACTTAGCTATTTGAAAAAATCATAGGTAATATTGACAGATGTCAAGTGTCTATTCTATTTAAACATATAGCAGACTAAAGATATGTTTAGATATCTTCGGGAGATTTTATTTAATCCTCAAATTCATGAAAATAGACATATTAGGATAAGTGCATGGTTTCTTGTGATTGAAATTTGGATAAGGACCTTGTATTTCATATAGATATCAAACCTAAGTTGATGCCTGTTTAACCTAAGAAAAGTTCTTTTTATCACTGTAATATAATTATTGTGTGCAAAGTGTTAGATGTAAATGTTGTGTGGGAGTGAGTACATGTCCTTGTTAAGTGACTTCCTCAAATATTCAGCTTTATAGTACACAGGATTCAAATTTACACTTAAAAATAGATTAATCTATGTCATGGGCAATCACTATAAATAGCATATCATCAAAACAGTAAATATTAAATCTGAAAAAGACGAAGACCTACTGTATCTATAAGAATGGCATTGCAAAATTATTATTGGGTTTTAGACTAGAATTAATTATTGTTTAAAAACAGATCCTAGCTTAAGCTATTAATATCCTACAAGATAAATACCAGCTTTCCCTTTTTCACTCTCTACTTTAAAAATTACTAAAATGCTTATTTTATTTGAAGCTTAATAAATATATGTAGTTGTAGCTTAATAAATATCTTACAGAAGAGATAAAATCAAGTTAATGATGTGTGCCCAGTAAAAATAGTCCTCTTATCAAACTGTAAAAGCCGTCACTTCTCTACAAAGAACCAATCTTCATAAACTATAAGAACTACCCATTTGAAACACTCTATTAATTGTAATTAAAACATGAACATCTACTTTGCTGTGCTATCCTCTAAAAGATTTTGATCAGCTTTCATATTTGTTTGCTAAGTGGTGGTATGTGTACTGTGATTAAGGCTCATTTTGAACCCCAATACGATATATGTCATTACTTTTGACAGAATAAACTGAGATTGGTCATTCGTACTGTTTCTCCTTATGTGAATTTTAAAAATCTGTCAATATAATGACATTTAAGTACTGAGATGTGCTTGGAAATAAGTGCTCAGCTACTCTAGTCATTTAGTGTTCATTGTCATAATGTTAATCATGATGGTGTTATGTGGTGTTATTTGGATGTAATTTCATTGTAAGATAATACAAAATCCTTTTTTTACTTGTCTGCATTTAGTCACATGTATCTGCATTAGCATATCTGGATTTGGCAGGATTCCAGTTCCGTTGAAACTTCTTTTAAAGGGATATTTGAAAAGTGGAAACCAATGTGCAGGGAGGAGCAAACCTACCCATTGCACAGTTTAATTTAGATGCCTTTAATCTGGTTCAGGTTCAATGGTCTGATTTTGAAAATGGGTTTCCTCTAGCTCTCCAAATTTTCTTCTCTATAACTTGGATAAGGTCAATTAGACCCAGAGAGGAAATGTCCACACCTAATGTGAAAATGCAAATGATTGGCTTGCTGTTCTTGTGAAAATGCCAGAAATTGCATGTTTTAGTATTATCTTACATTGTAGAAAAAGCCAATTTGATAATTGCAAATACTTTCTGCAGCTGTGAATGCCCCTTTCAAACCAATAGAAAACAATAGGGGGGCCAACTGTGAACATTCTTTTGAAAATTCTATTTACAAAGTGTATCCATTAACGCGAACTACCCCACAGCTTCCTTGGGAATTAAAGAATGTCAGATCTGGTAGAGTAACAGTGCCGCTCAATAGGGCTTGCTCATATTGCATCTATTGTATTCAACTCCCAGTGGAGTAGAATTTTCTTGGAAGTTTTATAAAATTATTAATATAGATAAAAGGCCTAATCAGTGTAATCACCAAAAGCAAAAGTCCAAATGTACTTTATACTAAATATTTAAATGATATTATGTCTTAAGGAAGTACCTATAATTTGATTCCAATTTTTTATGGACCTCTTCCAAATCACTGGAAAATTATCATGTAATCCTTTGTATAAGTCTTTTTTCTTAATTTTTTATTTCCTTCCAAAATTTTCTAAGCTTTTTGAGAGCAGAGAAATGCTTTTTTTTTCCTTTTCTTTCTCTCTTTTTTTTTTTTTTTGCATAAGTCTTACTTTTTGGGCTCTCTGTATGTATTAACTGATTGAATATGCAATTGTACTGATATTATAAAATTAAACAAAATTGGTGCAATACATTTGAAAAAACTCAACATTTAAAACCAAATATTTGTCCTTCAGATATAATTTCATTTATTCTTATCATTTTTAGAATTTATAGATATGAAGTCCACCAATAAATTATACCATGTGTTTATGCTGCATTGTTCATCATTTTAAAAATAAATTTAATGACATTAATAATATACCTAACTCTACTGTAACATTTAGCCAAATTTTATGTTTTAAAAAAAAATTATTCTTCCTCGAATAAAGATTGGCATTGCGAGGCGTTTAGAAAAGGCAAGAAGGCTTCTAGCTTATCATAATGATTCAAGCAAAATTTCAACTGAGTAATCTGATCATTGGTTTTGAGAATTCCTACTAATGAAGGTTTAATTTTCTCTCTTTATGAAAGTCTGTTTTATTTTGATGAGACTAAAATATATTTAAGGGTTTCAATGTAGTTTATTTTCCTTGTCTGGATACGGACCCTATTTTACAGTCTCTATCTTTCCACAAAAATCCAAAATTGCCCCATTCTTATAAATTCATCTCAGATCCCATGCAATATGATAGGTGGAGGAAATTGTTAAGCAAAAAAAAATAGTAGCAGTGCATATAGTCTTTAGGAAGATGACAGGTATTTCTTCCTGTCCAAAGAAAGAGAGAAATTTAAATCTAGGTATAATCCAGTGAAAAATTGTTTTGAGTTTATTTCCCATATCACCCCAGCGTACAAAATACATACAAATAATAAAAACACCACCAAATTTTGGGTCCCTCTGAAGATAAACAAAACAATAATACTAAAAATGAATATTTTAACAACATAAAATATATATTGATGGATGGTGTTTTATATATAACAGACCAGTACTGGATACAATCATTTAATACCTACTGGAAATGTGTTTTATTTCTTGACGAAAATCTAATCATTAGTAAGGTTGGTCCAGACTGAATAAAGGCCACTTCTTAGAAGATGAGACAGATACTTGAAGTCAATTTTATGTTAGACATTAACAACTGATATAATTTTCATGTCATTTAATTCTGGAGTAGAATATTTTAGTTAAATAAAAATTTGATCTAAATATTTATAAGGAGGAGCTCCTGTCTTAGATAGCTACACAGAACAGATTCTCCAAGTAGTGAGAGCAAAAGGGTGTGCCAGGAAATTTAATTTAATTCATATTTAATTTAATTCATAACCGAGATGGAAATGAGCCTTATTTAAGAACACTGCATAATGGTGCTACCTGAATGTGGAAAACAGAATTGTGCATTCTCTCAAGATATCTGTTAGTGGCCTCCAAGTGGAGGTTTTGTCTAGGTTTTGGTGATCATTAGAAGAAAGAATTTCAAGATGCACCATGTAAGCCAAGCAAGAAGCTTTTTATTGAAAGACTGAAAGCAAAAGTGAGCGAGAGACAGAGAGAAAGACAGAGAGAGAGAGAGAGAGAGAGAGAGAGAGAGGAGAGAAGAGAGAGAGAGAGAGAGAAACCGCCCACAAGCCATCAGGCTGGAAAAGAGCAACTGCTCTGAAAGGAAGCAGTTTTTGAAATGTTACTAACTGAGGGGAGGAATATTCAAGGTTAAAAGGTTGGCTTTTACTAAGAATTTGGGTAGTAATTCCTAAAATTGGATTCCTTCTCATTTTCATACTTTATATGGTTGTTTCAGAACTTTCATGGTGATTACAAGGGTGGAGAAATTTTAAAACCACAACTTAAATGATATTATAATTAGCCAAAGTTCATGTAAGGTGGCAGATAGCTGACAGCCAGTTGATGGTAGTTTTTGCCTGTGGTTATCAGACCCCCTAGTTAGCTTCTGCCTGAGGGTTGTTTACTTTAACACCTGTGCCCACTCTGCAAACCCCTATAGCCCTGTCTCCTAGTCTCCTACTCTAACAATATCTACCAATAATTCAGGACTTACATGAAACAGAAAGGCATTTGTTGAAATTGAGCTTTGAAATAAAAATTACATTATTTTTATGGCATGTTAACTTGATAGAATGCCTTTGGCACAGATAGGAATCCCTGTTCTTTTTCAACTAAGGCACACAGTAGCGTTAAAACTTCACCAAAATCTTCACTTAGTAGGGCTTAAAGGTAAATTGTTCAAGTTTGGCTTGGAATTCCTTCTTGTGCTGTACTCTTTCTTAGCTGTGGGTTTGATGTTCTATTAATACAACAACCATGGTGTACTTTATTAGTCAGTTTCCTAATTAGTATTTGCACAGTAGCTCAGTGTTTGCTGAAAATTCTTGAAGTTTAATTCCAGAACTGAATATCTAATCTTACTTTCCTTCACTATACTCTGCAAAATAGAAATGGCTTTTAGGTAAATCTATCTGTCTCTCTAATGTTTACCACATGTATTCTCATTCTTTGTATTGCATACCTCCCCTTTCTGGGGTCCAGTAAGAAATATTAAAGGAGAAAAAAACCCTAAATGATAGGAGTGCTTTCTGATTGGTTTGCATTATGTCACTGCCTGTGCAACATCATTAAACAGCCCTAACGACTCTGGTGGCTGATGGCTCAGAGTCACTGTTTGTAAATTATGTTCCATTCTTCACAAGATTTGGGTTATACTGGCACATTATTATATCTGAGATTTGTATTCTTTTCTTCTTCTTTTCTTTTTAGTATCACTCTTTCTTATTCCCATCCTACAGATAAATTATAAATGGACAGTAATCACTTCTGTATTGTTTTTCTTTTATATATTCCACAGTTTAGAGCTTTGTGAGCTATCAAAATGTACCTATTGTTTAGCTGAAATAACAAATGGGTCTATTTTAAAAGGTTCTATTTCATCCAAGGAAATTACTAATGGAAAAAGCAAATGGTGATTTGTGTAGAAAATGTTCTATCAGTCTGAATAATCCATTTTTGTAATGATGGCAGATTTGTCTCTTGAGATACCTTGTGCTTCTATCAATCTATAATTACAGATATTCAAATTGGATCACTGCAATAATGATTGCTTTGAGCACTCTGAGATATTTCTGTCTTAATAGCAGGACACCTACCTCTCTGATTGCATTTCATGCTAATCTTTCCTTAGATCAGAGATCAGCAAACATTTTCTATAAATGGTCAGATAGCAAATATTTTAGGTTTGCAAGTCATACAGTCTCTGTTGCAACTAGTCATTTTCAACAATGTCTGACATTTATTGAAAATAACAAGTAGACTTTTACTCAGGTAGTGTTGAGGAATTGGAAAGAGTGCAGAAGTTATTTTGTTGACCAATGGCATATAACTTAGAAAATGCTGTAAATTCAGAAGAGATCTGGAATCTGGGAAAAATTAACTGATTCAAAGGTGAAATGACTTGATTTGGCTGTCAGGCATCCTGGGTTCTGGATGCCACATTGAAGGATTAGAAGAGGACTCTGGGAGTATGGGGAAATGGGCTCCACTGCCTGTAAAAGGCTGGAGCCATCGGGGCGGTGAGCTGTCTGAACATTATCCAGGGACTGTGGTCGGTTCAGACACCTCCAAGGTCCAGATGCTAAAGGTGGTGGTATTTCAGTGGAATGTGGTAGATGGTGATGGCCGCAACAGCTCATGTCTGTGTGCAAATGGATCCAGGCTGGGTAGTCTTTTCTACAAATCTACGCACTCTGCTGTTCCAGCACAAAAGAGCATTAGAGAATAGTAAACCAAAGGGTTGTAGCTGTGTTCTAATAAGATTGTATAAAAGCATGGATGGCATTTGGCTGGGGGGCCATGGTTTGCCAACTTTTGCTTTAAGTCATTCTGTACGGGCCACATTAGCCGTTTTTCATTCTTCCATTCTTCAAACAGAGAAAGTTCTTTTCACTTCAGGTGCTGTTACATTACACCACTTAGAATATTCTTGTCCCTGCTTTGCTGCCTTATTGACCCCTTTTCTTTTCTTTTTTATTTCAATTTTACTGAAATTAGGCTCAAAGATAGGGTGACCATATATTCTGGTTTGAATGGATTTACAGCTGTTTTCCCAGTGTGACTGCTAATGTGCCACCTGTCACTTTCAAATATGGCATGGCTGAGATGGCAAATTGTTGGTCACACTACTCAAAGAGGAGTCCTCTGATCATTCTATGTAATTAGGACTATCAGATAATCCATTATTTATATGGGAATCACTAGAATTTGCTTTGATGCATTTATGTTATTTACTGTATGCCTCTCACTAGTAGAATACAAACTACGTGCGGACTGGATTAAGTCTGTTCTGTTCATGTTGCACTTCCACTGTAACTATAGTACACGCAAGTGTGTAGTATACTCACAAAAGTTAAATGACTGAGTGCATAAATATTTCTTCAACAATACCTCATTTGGACATGGTAAGGTGCTCATTAATATGCATTATCTCCAGTGAGGAAAAGCTTTTTCCTTACGTTGATTGCTTACTGTTACCGATTTTCCTTCATCCTCAGCAGAGAGCTGGGATGCAGGCTCCTGAACTGGTTGGTCTGACAAGAGTGGGGTCTGGATTTTTGCATAATGGCTTCTCCTAAACCTCCCTCTGTGGATTTCTGGACAAAGGTGACTTGAGCATCACTGCACTAAGACTTTCTTGGATAGTTAGAAGATGGCAGTGTTCTTTAAGTAAGCATAGTTTAATCTCAGCTATCCTCCTTTTCTCCCAAAATATGGGACTATTGTCCAGCTAAGAATCTTTTAAAAGTCCCCAATACCCATACTATACCTTTTCCCTAACCATTAACTATTTCTGTAATGATAATTTTATGTTAATATATAGAGAGATGACTTTTCACTGTTTTCAAAAAAGTTGATAGAAATCTCATCTGTTCAATTGTATTAAAAGTATATAGCAATGTTCACTGTGAGTAAAGGAGTTTTGTATAACTATGGCAATTCCAAATAACAATATAGAGTTTTTATAGCCTCAAATTGTGGGAATGCATTTGTGTCTGTAGCTGAAAATGCAGTAATGTATTCTTGATAATTAAAATGAATTTTTGTTAGTCTTAGGCTTGCTGCATTGAAAAGCTGCAAAAAGAAATACAAGTTTCTACTTACTTTGGTGGGGACTTAAACAATTCGAAACAAAATGTAGTAGCACTAAATGCTTTTATTTACTTCTAAATATGTGAATATATTAATGTTTTATCTCGGCATCCTCATTTTACTTTTCAACTATGTTAATTTTTGCTTAAAAATTTCTATCTCCAATGTAACAAATACTGCCTCTATATTCAAGCTGGGACTAATCAAGTTGCTATGCTCTTTTGTTTCTTTAAAAAAATTTTCCTTTTCATTAAAGGAAAGCACTTTTTAAAATTATTGATATTGTTTTGGTAAATTATCAATGAAATATGGCCATACTTGTAATATAAAAATGACTCAATGTTGAATCACTGAAAAAAAAACATTTGCTTAATTTTGGTTATACACAAAACAATGCAAAAATATTTGGCATGTTTTCCTTGGTATTAAGTGAAAACCTATAAGGAATAATAAAAAGAAATTAGACTCAGGTGTCTGAGTCCATTTTCTGCTGAGTCTGTTAAGCATGCCACAGACTGGGTAATTTACAAGAAAAGAAGTTTTGGCTCATGGTTCTGGAGGCTAAGAAGTCTCAGAGCATGACACTGGCATCTGGCAAGGGTCAACCTATGGCAGAAGGGCAAGTGAGACAGAGAAAATAAGAGCCAAACTTACCCTTTTATGAAGAAACCACTCGTGAGACAACAACATTAATCCATTCCTGAGGGCAAAGCCCTCATGACCTAATCACCTCTTATATGTCCCACCTCTTAATACCATCACGATGGCAATTAAGCTTCCAACACATGAACTTTTTGGGGACACATTCAAGCCATAGCAGATAGTGTTATAGGCTGAATTGTGTCTAAATATAATTAATATGTTGAAGTCCTAATCCCCCAGTATCTTAGAATGTGAATGTTAGGTTTTCGGTGACGGAGAGACCAGCGGACACAAGTTATGGCCAAACAAGTGGCTTTATTAAAGCACTCCTGGGCAAGGTTCGCAGGTCCTAAGGTCAGGGCCTGAGAAGTTGCACCGCCTAGGACTGAGGCAGGGTTTTTATATGTGGGGTGAAGGGGGTCTTGGAACATTCAGGTAGGATGTGGTCGTTTGAAGCCTGAGAGCTTTGCCCGCAGCAGCTGGGTAGAGCAGGAAGCCGAGCTCAGGGTGCTCAGCCAGCGTAGCTGTTTTTTGCCAGTCATAACAGGATGTGGCCTGGCCTCGGCTGCAAGCCAACAGGGAAGGGGCCCGGGGCTGTCGTTGCTGTGCCTGTGGGGGTCTTTTGGCCAGCCTTACAGTGAACATATTTGGAGATAGGGTCTTTAGCAATAATCAAGTTAAAACGAGGTTATAAGGATGAATGGACTCTAATGCAATATGACTAGTGTCCTTATAAGAAGAAGAAATCTGGACACAAACATGTACAGAGGAAAGACTATTTGAAAATACAGAGTGAGGATGGTGATCTACAGGCCAAAGGGAATGGCCTCAAAGAAACCAACTCTGCTGACACCTTGATCTCAGACTTCTCTAGCCTCCAGAACTGTGAGAAAACAAATTTCTGTTATTTAAGTCATTTAGTGTGTGGTATTTTGTTAAGACAGCGGCCCTAAAAGATTAATACAGATGAAGAAAAGGTACTGCATCTCCTGAGGACAGTACGGTCTTTGGCTTCTGCACTGGATTTCCACATGCATTCACTTAAAGAAGCACCCCTTGGGCCTTTCCCCCTAGTTGCAGCAAAATATCTTTACTATATAGATAAAACTGAAAAATTTAAATTCCTATAAAAATATAAGTCTCCAAAATTTCAGCATAGTGATCTGGTCTATTTCCAGCTATTTAAACATTCAAATAGTAATGTTTTGTTACATTGCATTTTTTAAATTCTTCCACATCCATTATCACTGTTTGTTTTCATAAATGCCATATTCGGTGGAACAGACAAATTTCATATTCTGACTTTATAGATGAGAAAGTAAGGTTCCATTATTATTATAGACCAGAAACTAAGACTCTTAAGTTGATTGACTTACAGTAGCTCACAAAGTCAGTACACAGAACTGCAACATTAATCAAGATCTTTTGATTTCAAATTCAGTTGTCTTTCTTGTCTACCCTATTGCCCAGTCCTTTATCTGAAAATCCTTAGGTCCTGAATAATATCACTTAGTGCAATATTCTTCAAACCACAGGTTATGACCCATTAGTGACTCATGTTATCAATTTAATGTTTTGCTAACAGCATCTAAAATGACATAAAATGGAACAGAATAGATCAAAGTACAATTACAGGAGTTAGGGGTAAATATTATTTATTAACATTTTGTTTCCATTTGTTCAACTTGTGCATCTTTGCATGTGTACTTGGCTATAAAATAAAACATTTCTTATTGTAAGTTATAGGAAGAAAATATCTTAAAGGTATTGCTATGGTATATTTTTCTAAAAAGCTTTTTTTAAAAGATTCCTTCTAGTGCTTTGGGTTTTAGTGCATGTTTCTTTAGTTTTATCTGTTTAATTAGAAGGAAAAGCCCCGAGATTAAAGAGTACTATTTGTTACTCCTTCCTCATTGAGTGTTGCTCTTGAAAGAATTCAGAACAGATCACTCCAAAATATGCCAATCAGACCACAACACCCCAAAATATGCCACTGGCATATGAATTATTTTGAGCTAAAGGCACTTAAAAAGTAGCAGATGCAAGAAGATCACTCTGACCTTCCTTCTGTTTCTTAAAGTTAGGAGATGAAATTCCTATGTGAAAAATGTCTTCCCTATACTACGAGAAAAGCACCATTCTTATTATCAAAGACCAAAAGTTGAAACTGAAAGAATTCTGTACAGATCTTGTTAAAATAACTCTTATCTTCTAGCCTCCCCACACAGTTTAGTTGTTTCTTCACAACTTACTATTCTTTGTCCAACTCAGTAAGTGTTTAACTCTGTGTATTTGGGTCTCCGTTTCCTTGTGAAGGCTCCTATGCCACATAAAACCTTCATTAAAAATTTATATCCTTTTCTCCTTTTGATCTATCTTACAGAAATTCAATTCGCAGGCCCAGCTGAAAAAAAAAAAAAAAACCCTAAGAGGATAGAGGTTAAGTTTTGCCTCCCCTGCACACCAATGATAGACATGTGAGAAATGGTAACTGAATGGCTCGAGTATAAGACAGTTAGTTCTGAAGTTTATTAAAATTATTCTGATTATTACCACTCTAGTTTCATGTATTTCCATACTGAAAGTTAGATGAACTGTGCAATGACATTACTCAGGTGGTACTTTGTATGTTATTTTGAGTGATGAATGCTTTTTCCTTTGGTCATGTTCTCCTAGGTATATTTTTATATTTATCTACAAACTCTATAAAATGTTGAAAGGGATGAGTCTAAAGATTTCCCTAGTTATATGATCAGAGAAGTGTATTCTCATAAGTTGGTGTAAACTTTGATCTTTATTCCTTTGCTTTCTATAGATGTACAAGAGAATTTTCAAATATACAATATTAGTTTTCTAGGGTTGCCATAATAATGTACCATAGACCAGGTGGCTTAAATAATAGAAATTTATTTTCTCACAGTTGTGGAGGCTAGAAGTCTGAGATCAAGGTGTCAGCAGAGTTGGTTTCTTCTTAGGCCTCTTTCCACGGCCTATAGATCATCATCTTTTCTGTGTATTTTCACACAGTCTTCCCTCTGTACTTATCTCTGTTCAGATTTACCCTCCTTATAAAGACACCAATTATATTAGATTAGAGCCCACACTAATCACCTCATGTTAAGTTAATTAAAGACTCTATAAAGATGCTTTTTCTAAATACTGTCACGTTCTGAAGTACTAGGAGTTAGAACTACAGCATAGGAATTTAGGGAGAAATACAATTCGGCCAGTAACAGATGCTGATGGCCTAAGAAAGGTAGGCCGTCTTAGAGAGTGGACTTTAAAAAAGCTAATATTCATTCCAATTTTTAAATCACAATAAAAATGTATATGTTGATAGAAATTAGTATTAATATCTGAGTATTTCATATATGTATTATATATATATACATTTTAAAACACAATCCTCTTTTACGTTGTGATGGTTAATTTTGTGTGTCAAAATGGGCTGGGCCACAATACCCAGATATTTCGCCAAACATTATTTAGATGTTTCTGTGAAGAAATTTTTTTTTTAGATGAGATTAAAATTTAAATCAGTAGACTTGAGCAAACCTTTTTACTCTCCTTAATGTGGGTGGGCCTCATCCAATTAGTTGAAGGCCTTAACAGAAAAAGACTGACTCCTCCAAGTGAAGAGGGAATTCTTCCAGCATACTGCCTTCAGGCTAGAACACAACTCCTCCCCGGATCTCCAGGCTGCCTGCCTACCCTGCAGATTTTGGATTTGAACATCCACAATCATGACACCCAATTCTTTAAAGTCAATTTGTCTCCACACATAGATAGATAGACAGATATCCTATTGGTGTGTTTCTCTGGGGACCCTGACTAATAAACACACATGCACACACACACAGACACAGACACAGTCCATTCAGGACTCAAAATTAATCTTAAGGACAAAAACCACTGTAGAGATAAATTGAGAAAATTTGACATTAGAGAAATGCCAAATTCAAATGATTGGCTTTAGATTATAATCTAAGTATCACTATAGCATAGCTGTGTTATAGGAGAGAGAGAGAGGTTTGCCAATCAATACCTGCCACTGGAAAAAGCTAGCACAAGTATTTGATGATGCATATATTAAAGAAGTTAACTGTATTTTTGATTAATATTAAAAAGCATATTGCAGACAGACAGGAATGAAAATATATATACATATATACATACCTGGGACATACATAATTTTGAGATTGGTAGAATCAGTATTTTGAATTTATTTGAAAATACTAGAAAACTAAAGGAAACTACAGAATATCAATAAAATATAATTCCAAAGTCCTTAAAAAATTGTTGCCCTCTAACATTTGTTTATATACTTTTTATTATTCATTTGATTTCAACTACATAAAACTCAAGCGATAAGTGTGTAATATAGGAGGAGTCAGCAATTATTATTTTTTTTCTGTAAAGTGCCCAACAGTAAATATTTTAGCCTTTGTGGACCATATGGTCTCTGTTGCAACTTCTCAACTCTAACATTATACTGCAAAAGTAGCCAAAGACAATACAGAAACAAAAAGCATGACAGTATTTCAAAAGAATACTATTTACTAAATCGAGAAGTAAGCCACAGGTGGCCATAGGACATGGTTTATCAATCCCAGGTATAAAAGAAATTAAAGTGGTTTTCAATCTGTAATCCTTGCATGTGTTTAATTTCTAACTTTTGCAAATTGTTATTGTCTATAAATTAGAATATGGTTGCATTGCCCCTCTTCATAAATTATATACCCTGAAAACTGTCTAAGCCTCTTACTTGTTTTTCTTTAGCTATAGAAACTGCCTCTGGAAGTTATACTATAGTTCAATATTAAGTGCAATGTGAGAAGTATTGCCTGAAAGATAGCTTTCTTCTGAAATCTGGAGTTTGGTTTCCAAGCCAAAAGGAAAAGTAGTAAAAAAAAAAAAAAAAAAAAAGAGAGAGAAACTTTTTTTGGTTTTAAACCCACTGATTTTTAAGATATGCCTATCCCTGTGAATCTTAACATTTATGTCATAATCCCCAGAAACTTCATCTTGGAAGCAAAGTTTACTTAGTACTAGATAAGAGAAAATGTACCTACCTCTTTCAGTGATTATTTGCTCATTTCTCTTGTCATAACCCCTGAATCAGTTCTTCTAATGTATGATAAATTAATTAATTTTTAATGTATAGTGACCTATGTGCTTTGTTTTCCATTCAGCAGCTGTCAGTTATTCCGTCTCCTGTTTTCTATCAAAGAGTAGAGTCAAATAGGAAGAGGAGGGTTAGTGTTGTGTGTTTTTCAGCCTGGATATAAACTTCCTTATTTTGTCCTACATAAAATCCCAAGGGCCCTTACTGCTTTTTTTCTAAACAATCATTTGATCGCCTTTTTAGTGTGTTTGTTAACCTACAAAGTAAATATGTGATATGAACTCTACCCTTAAGCAGCTTATATACAAAAGAGTCTACTAGTCATATTTAAACAATTTGGTAGACAAGAAACTTGCAAAATTTCCTTCTCTTTGCATATAAGAAATTAATTAGTAGAAGATGAGAGATGGAGAAGCTTTTCTAGATACAGGTAACTTAATAACTACAGTTGATATGTCCCTCTAATTCATAACCAGAAGTGTGCATACTTGTGAATGGAATATCTAATTTAATAGATTAGGAGGAAATCTGACTTAAGGTTGGCATACACATTCTCACACACATGCTAAGCAAAAATGCACAACTAAATTATTTTATATTTCAAATAAAACTTTTCATATTTCTATTTTAAATGAAAATGCAAGATGCCATGCTATTGACATATTTGGGACTGGCATTCATATGTTCCTTATCATATAATAAATGATACATGTACATTCTATATTTACATTCCAATTTGTACAACTTTGACAATATTAACAATAAAATTTATACATAGAATTTTTATCATTAGTTATTAAAATAATATTTATAGAAATTAAAATGAATTTGTTATAAAAATTTTTAGTTACATAATAAATAATTTACACATTGTGAATTAGTTTATATACAGTAGCTAAATTAAAGTTTTAGATTAAGCCTAATAATTATGTATTGGAAGCATCTTATTTGATTACCATATATCCATATATGCATACTTAAATGCAAAATTAGTTTAGGGATTTATTTATCATATTCAAGATAGAACCACATTTTTCTACCTACCCAAGCCATTTAATCAGAGATAAAGCAAAATTAGTCTTTTAAAAAATTTTCTGGAAAATTTATATAATAAATTTCTTTTCTTAACACTGATTTTCTAAGATTAGAAAATTATTTGAATAACTTCCTTATACTTTCAAAGTAACTCAGCTGTGAAGGTATACTCTTGTTAAATATTTCAAGGAGGTTATTTGAGTGACAGGTCTATACTGGCTTATCTTTTGCAATCATCATACACTAAGGGATGGCTCCAGAGTACTTTTTTACTAATTTCTTAATTTTTCATGGAAAAAATATTCCCTAAAATTACTCAAAAGGATAAACTAAAATATCTGATAATAGTCCAGATATTTCTGGATCCAAAACTACATTTAATTAAGCATATCAATAAATTGCTTTCTTCATAAACCTTTTCATCCTTTTTTTTTTCTTAAAGTGTTAACATTCAATTCTTTGTATGGCCTGTACCAAGCATAATTCCTCATTCTAGCCCTTGTAAGTCAGTTAGCTGCTTTGGGTTACAAGAAATTCTGTTTTACTTTGTAGACTTTTCAAAATCAATCGCAGATAAAGCAAGAGCTTTGGATGCTGGGGAGAAGCTCTGGGAAATGAGGTGTGGAAATTCAGCTTCATTCTTTTCTGGTTTGGTAGTTGGCAATGTCCTAGCAAGGCAAAGTCAGAATTCTTAATCTAATGCCATAGGCCTGTAAGCATGATTATGAAAGTGAAAGGAGAAAGGGAAGAATTTAAATATGAAGTAAGTACCCTTGGCTCCTTTTCACTATAGTACAATACGAGTTATGAACAGGGCATAATAAGCACACATTTTGAATTTTAGATCCTGATGGAGCATAATACTGAAAAACCTTCATAATAAGGAATCAAAATCTTTGTTACACATTAAGAAATATATATATGTGTGTGTATTTATTTATTCAGGTAATATCTACCACTTATTGAGTGTTTACCATTGTTCCAGCCAATATAAACAATATTAACGCATGCCTGGCACACAGTATGTTTGAAGTGGACAGACATTAAAGTCACCTCTATGATTCCCACCTTATCATCTAGTCCCCTCTCCCTGCTTGTGGGGAGGAGTTGTGACTTGCTTTTAATCACCAAAATATGACAATAGTGATGGGATGTCAGTCCTGTGATTACGTTAAAATATATAGGACTCCATGTTGCTGGCGAACTTGACTTTCTCCTTTGCTGGCTTTGAAGAAGTGAACTGCCATGTTAGCAAGATCATGTGGCAAGAAGCTGAGGGCAGTCTCTAACTAACAATCAGCAAGAAGCTGCGGCCCTTCGTTTTGTAGCCATAAGGAAATAAATTATACCAACAACATGGGTGAGCTTGGAAGTGGGCCTTTCCCCACTTAAGCTTTCAGATGAGAACACAGACTGGCAGGGAACCCAACTAAACTGTACCCAGAATCCTGCCATACAGAAACTATGAGATAATAAATAAGTGTTGTTTTAATCGACTAAATTTGTAGTAATTTTTATGCAGACTAGAACACTAAAATAACACATAAAGTAATTTTCAGGTTTTGTTTGTTTCCTCCATCAAGGTAGCTGCTAGAATCCTAGTTAAACCTTTGCTAGGACAAGTCAATTATATGTTGAAACAGGAATGATGAAAAATACTCAAGAAGAAATATTTTCTCTCATCTCTTACAAAGGAGTTGAACTTACATCCAAACTGTATCTTTCCCCCCGAAGACCTCCTTAGTCCTTATCCTTTGCTAGAATGAGAGGTTGAAGGTTTTAAAAATGGGAAGGAGTGAACAAAATTTTCTTTAGAAGCATTTAGCCTCAGGTCTCTTTTGACTTTTTCATGCCTTTGAGAATCATCTTGAATTGACCTTTGACTTTGTCTGTGTTACTGCTTCACTTACTTTCTGCATGATCCCATGGGCAGGCAGGTCTGAAGAAATACCTAAGTAAGAAAGCAGAAGAATATATATCTTTTGATTTCACCTGGATTTCTAGTAAAAAAAAAAAAAAAAAAAGTGTTTGTTTTGTTTTGTTTTAATCTCAATCTCATTTCGGATAACTGAAAACAATAACCAACAAAAGATATTTCCTTACTTTGGTCAAGAAATGCAAGAGATTTCAGCAGCTGTTCTAAATTATCCATGAAATAAGAAGAAATAATTCTAACCTATAAAACTTGGATGAACTCTAGACATTTCAGCAGATAGGTAGCCAAACATGCCAAACAATTTTGGGAAGAAGTTTCAATGTTTCATTTTTTCACTAGCATATTTTCTTCAATAATTTTATGGTATTTGATTGACTTTGTTTTGCTACTTATTTTCTACATGAGCTTTACTGAGAGATAATTTATATATATGAAAATGTACCCATTTTAAGAATTCAATTCTATTATTTCGGCCAGTGTATACACCTGTACATCCATCATAAAAATGAAGATATAGAATATTTTTTATCTGCAAAAGTTCCCTCATGCCTGTTTGCAATAAGTCCACCTGCTACCAGCCAAATCAAACATATCTACTTTTTGTGACTATAGATTATCATTTCCTGGTTTTGATTGATTTTTATATAAATAAAATCATCATCATATTTTGTGTCTGGCTTCTTTTGCTTGGCAAAATATTTAAAGATTTATCTATGTTATTGAACTGTGATTTTATTGTTAATATTCTTTTAGTTATAATAACACTCGTTTAGTCATTTAATTGTTGAGGTATCTTGCTGTTTCCAGCTTTAATAATAAACCAGCTACAAGCATTCATATGCATGTCTTTGTCTAGACATGAATTTTCATTTCCCTTTGGTAAATACCCAGAGATGGAATTGCAAGGTCAAGGCTAAAAATATGGTCAATTTTATAAGAAATTACCAAACTATTTTGTAAAATGGTATCATTTTACAGTTTCACTAGCAATATATTAGAGTTCTAATTGTTCTGAATGTTTGTCAACACTTGCTATTTGTCATCCTTTAATTTTAGCCATGCTAGTGGCTGTGTAGTGGCATCTTATTGTAGTTTTCCATTTGCATCTCATTGATGATTAATGATGCTGAGCATCTTTCCATGTGCTTATTGGCCATACATGTATTTTTGTGAAATGCCTATTAAAATATGTTGTCCATTATTAAATTGAGTTGTCTTCTACTTATTAAAAATAATTAATATATTTTGCATACAAATCTTTTGTCAGATTTTGGTATTGAGAATATCTCCCCTTGCCTTTTCTCAATGACATATTGTGAAGAACAGTTCTTATTTTTAATGAAGTGCCTTTTATCAAGTTTGTACAGCTAATTCTTGTCTAAGATATCTTTGTGTATTCCAAAGTTATGAATATTTTCTTAAGTTTTCTTCTAGAATTTTTTATGGACTTTTTCCCTCTGCTCTTTAAAATATTCAAAGGCCTCCAATAAGCATTTACCACAGATCAGTTCTTCATAATCAAGTAATGGTGATTTGACTAGATGATTAACCTGTATTTATGAATAAATTCAATCTTTTAAATTCTACAATGTAATGGAAAACTACTGTAAAAATTCCCAATAATCCATATTTTTAAATGGTCATTTCTGTTGTAATCCATACTCCATCTCCAGTCAATAACTTAAACCACCATAAACTCATAAAAAAACAGTCCTCAAGCAAAGCTGCATAATAACCAGCTTCATTTACTGGTGAATGAAACTAAACCTGAGGGGAGTTCTGTACCTAAATATAACTTAAAATTCTAGAAAGCTATTTTAATGCAATATATGATA
>NW_012149174.1:507541-508934 GCF_000956105.1 Propithecus coquereli
CTAAAAATATAGAATATATATATGTAATTCTAATGGTTGAGAAGGCACGTTGAAAGTTTTGCCCAAGCACTTAGCAGAGGCCTTGGAAGTCATTGAACAACTGTCATTCAAGAATGCAAATTAGTGTTCATGTGGAATCTTCATAGATGTTTCTCATTTGATCCTGCTAACAACTCTGAGAAATCAGCACTTAATATATATTTGTTAAATGAAGTAATTGTAAAAAACAATTTGAAGATAACATTATGTCAATAGCTAATATGTGATACTCATGTATAATGACAAAGAGAAAGAAAACAAAAGAAAGGTCTCTATAGAATGATGTTAGGCAGGGTGAATAGCAAAATATAAATCCCTACTTAAATCTCTAGATAAGGCCACTGGACTATGGAAGTAAAGTCATATTTTCAAAACATACAATGATTAAATTCACTGCTTCATTATTCACAATTATATTTCATTTTGCCTATGTGGAAATGACTTAGATCTTTAAAATCATCATCACAAATTTTCTTTGATATATGTTTAAAATAATTCAAGGTGGCTCACACCTGTAATTCTAGCACTTTGGGAGGCTGAGGGGGGAGCATAGCTTTAGGCCAGGAGTTTGAGACCAGCCTCAACAAGAACAAGACCCCATTTCTACAAAAAAATAGAAAAATTAGCCAGATGTGATAGCACATGCCTATAGTCCTAGCTACTCTGGAGGCTGAGGCAGGAGGATGGCTTAAGCCCAGGACTGTGAGGTTGCAGTGAGCTATGATGATACCACTGCATTAGCGTGGGAGAGCAGGACACTGTCTCAAAAAATAATAATAATAATAATTTTTAAATGTAAATAAATAGCAGTTTTCCTTAAAATAACTTTCTATATTTTAAGTGTGATTTATTGTCATGTAAAGGATGGTATCTAAATGTTTACATCTGAGAAATATAAAATTATAAAACTTCAATAAATACAGGCTCTTTGTGGGTAACTCTGGCCCCTGGGTCTCACAACCTCTCCGTTCATCATTTCGATTTTGTTCCACTGAATCCAGAAACTATGCATTAAGTCTCAAGGTGCTCTTATTAGGAAGGTAAATGTGTAAATATTATTTTTCCCACATTGCACATGAAAAATAAAATGATTTATTCAAAGGCATAGAACTCAGTCCATATGAGAATTAGTATTTAGGATTCTTTATTTCTTCACTAGGTAATCTCCATCTCATCTCTCATTCTCCATGGTCAAATAAAATTACCATAGTATTAATGACAGATTCCTGATATATGTGACAGGTTATATTTTAACTAAACGTGCACTTTTTAGCTCTACTTAGGTTTTAGACTCCAGAAATTTCTAGGATCTTTTTCAAGGATGAGTACGAGCTAGAAATTTTATACATAGTCT
>NW_012149174.1:509209-513091 GCF_000956105.1 Propithecus coquereli
ACCCCTGAAAATTTTAAATTTTCTTTAAAATTCTGTACAGCGGATGGCAATTTTTCCCCTGATTTTAATTATGTACACTATACAATTAATTCATTCAAATTCAAAATAACTTTAATTCCATAAGTTAAATAACAAACGTAATAAAAAGCAAAACCAAAAGTAACTTGAATTGCGTGCTTCGTGCCAGTTCTTTCTGTATTTTTTTTTTCTTTTAATCTGTGGTGAGCAATTCAAAGGCTACTAGTATATTGAAAAAAATCCTACTTTGAAGGTCATGTCTACTTCAATATATATGTGAGAAAGTGAATAGATTTCCAGTCATCAGGATATTGAATGAACACACACACGTGCACACACACACTAGCCTTGGAGAACTGACATCATGAAAGTCTTTATAATTTTTTGTATTATTAGACTAACTTTCCTGGTGATGACACCAATGATACTTACAACAATATCAGAAAAGAGAACTATATTCTGCAAGCATCTGTTGATGGTAATGTCATGATGGTATAACCACAAGATGTTCAAGAACACAGAAGCAAGAGTTAAGCTCCGTCAGTCTATTTCCATTCTTATTTTATTGGATTCATGGGTGACCAGCTCAAAGGTTAAATGTCTACCATTAGTGAGCTCAAGAATTACTTTTTGTCTATTCAAACATGGCAATTCAGGTTGCAAAATTCTGGTCTATAAAGTTTCATGAAGTTAAGTTATGTTATGGCTTATAGCCCTGCCTCGATGCCCAGGGGCTACAGAGACACCAGACTCAATTTATAGCCAGAAAAGTTGAGAAAGAGAAGTCATGATTTGTCTGGATCTTAATTTTCCCTTTTCCAGCTTCCTTGTTAGTAGTTTAAGCATTGTTACTGACTTAGGAATTTTTTCATGCTCATACCATGCTGAAAATACTTAAAGGAAATAAATGAAACCAAGATGTAAAGAAACCAGGATGGATACATGGTTTCCTCTAAGAGAGATTGATAAAATAGTCTATAACAACATACCACCATTTTGATAGTACCCTGAAAATGCTAATAATAGTGTTCCAGTTTTCCAAAACTAAACAGATTTTTAGAGATTCTACACTCCTGAGATCCCAAGGACAAGAATGCTCTATTTCCTAATTTCCTAGAGATCTTTTAATTGCAATAAGTCCTAATATATTTTATGTTAATTCTGTGTCTTTATAAATAGGATTTCTTAAAATTATATTTTCTAATTATTTTGTACTATTTATAAAAAGACAATTTTATGCATATTACATTTGTATTTTGTGACCTTGTTAAATTATAATAAATCATTACTTCTGGTGGTTACTTTGTAGATTCCTGTTTGTTTTTTTAATAATCATGCCATCTAAAAATGGAGATGGTTTTACTTACTAGTATTTTCTTCCTTCCTTCCCTCCCTCCTTTCATTCCACTCTCTCAATCGCACTCTCTCTCTGCCTTATAGTAATCATCAAGGACTCTAGTGTAACATTAATAGAAATGAGAAATTAGGTATTCTTTCTTTGTTCCTGATTTTAGGAGATCAGTTTTTACATTAAGAATAATACTAGCTGTAGGGTTTTTGTAGTAGCACTTTATCAGATTGAGGAAGCTTTCTTTCATTCCATCATTTGCTGCAAGGTTTTAATTGTGAATGGACTTTTTTATTATTTATTTTTTATCTCAGCATATTATAGGGGTACAAATATTTAGGTTACATAATTGCCTTTGCCCCACACGAGTCAGAGCTTCAAGCGTTTCCATCCCCCAGACAATGCACACCGCACCCATTAGGTGAATATACCCATTCCCTCCTCCGCCCCCCACCTGCCCGATATGAATGGATTTTGAGTTGAAATTACATCCTATTTTAATATGTTTAATTGTGAGTAGGTGTTGCATTGAAATTCTTTTCTGCATCTAATAAGATGGCTTACTTTATTCTATTAATATGGTGTGTTAGGTCAAAATTCCAATACGGCTCCAAAATATTCTAGCCCCTGGTGTGTACATACCTTCTACTAATTATTAAGTTAAACACAAATGTAGGTGTTGTTGTGAAGGGATTCTGCAGATGTATTTACAGTTCTAAATTAGCTGACTTTAAAACAAGAAGATTACCTGGGTGGGCTTAACCAAATCAAATATACTTTTTATATCTGGGACCAGAGGTCAGAGACAGAGAGGTCTTTGTGAGCATGATTTGACAAGAGAAAAAAATCTCAATTCTGATGTGGAAGAAAGTGGAGGTCATATAGTAAGGAACCTTGGCATCCTCTAGCTGCTAAGACCAGACCATGCTGCCAACCAGCAAAGAAAGGGGACCTCATCGCTACCACTGCAAGGAACTGTATTTTGCCAACAATCTTAATGTGCTTGAAAATAGATTCTTCCACAGAACCTCCAGATGAGAACTCAGTCTAGCCAAAATTGTTGTTTCTGACTTTGAGTTTCTGAACAGAAAACCCAGCTAAGCCATGTCTGGACTGCTGATATACAGAACTGTGAACTAACACATGGGTAGTTTTAAGCCACAAGCTTGTTGTAATTGTTTACTGAGTAATAGAAAACTAGTATACATGGTGAATTACACTGATTAGTTTTCCCCTTTTTGGTTAAGTTTTATTTTTATTGTTATTTATATAACTTTATGAGGTACAAGTGTGATTTCCTTACATGCATAGATTGCACAATGGTCAAATCAGGGCTTTTAGGGTACCCATCACCTGAATAGCATATGTTGTGCCCACTGAGTAATTTCTCCCCACCACTCTTACTTCCTCCCCCCACCCTTCAGAGTCTCCATGTCTGTCATTCCACACTATCTGTCCACTTGTACACATTATTTAGCTCCCACTTATGAGTGAGAACATGTGATGTTTGTCTTTTTGTGTTTGACTTGTTTCACTTAAGATAATGGCCTCTAGTTCTATCCACGTTGCTGTAGAAGACATGATTTCATTCTTTATGGCTGAATAGTATTCCATAGTATATATAAACCACATTTTCTTTATCTAATTATCCACTGATGGACACTTAGGTTGAGTCCATATCTTTGCTACTGTGAATAGTGCTGCCATGAACATACGAGTGCAGGTATCTTTTTAGAATACTGATTTATTTTCCTTTGGGTAGATACCCAATACTGGGGTTGCAGGATTGAATAGTAGTTCTATTTTTACTTCTTGCTGATTTGCTTGAGTTCTTTGTAGATTCTGGTTATTAGCCCTTTATCAGATGTATAGCATGTGAATATTCTCTCCCATTATGTAGGTCTTCTACTTGCTCTTTTGATTGTTTCCTTGGCTGTGCAGAATCTCTTTAATACACTGGGGAAAAGAATCCCTATTCAAAAAATGGTGCTGGGAAAATTGGATAGCCACACATAGAAGATTGAAACACAATCCATATTTCTCACTAAAATTGATTCAAGATGGCTTACACACTTAAATCTAAGACATGAAACCATAAGAATTCTAGAAGAAAATGTTGGAAAAACTCTTCTAAATATAGGCCTATGCAAAGAATTTATGAGGAAGACACCAAAGGCAATCACAGCAACAACAAAAATAAATAAATGGGACTTGCTTAAATTAAAAAGTTTCTGCACAGCCATTGCCTCTTTCTCTTCTTCTGGACTTCAAATTACATGTATATTAGAGCTTTCAATTTTGTGTCACAGTTGTTTAAGGCTCTGTCCATTTTTCCCCCACTTTTTTCCTCTTATTCAGGTGGATAAATTCCATTGATTTATCATGAATTTCACTTAGGTTTTTCCCCGTCATGGCCACTCTGGTATTCTACTATTAAGCCCATTCTGGTGTTTTTGCTTGTTTATTTGACTTGAGATGCATTTTTCAGTTCTAAATTTACCATTTGGTTCTTACAT
>NW_012149174.1:514402-536683 GCF_000956105.1 Propithecus coquereli
GCCGTTTTTAGTTTGCTTTGCTTTGTCAGTAAAGTTTGATTTGGCTACTTACCAAGGGAATGGACCCTATTGCAAAAGTCTGTGTATTTAACTGTTCTATTTAGAGCTTTTCAATATGAGTAGTTCGTGAATGTACGTGTGCCTGTATGTGTGCACATGCCACCTCGGTGATACCTCTTTAAAAAATATTTGATCTATATATTCCCAGTCTTTGATTTTAGCTCTAAATCCCAATCTGTAAAGGAAATGTCTAATTACTTGTGGATAATGAGAAATAAAATTACATCATTCTATATTATTCTGAGGAATACTTGCTATAAAGTTTTATCTAAATCAATATATTTTAAACCTAATGCATTGTAATCAAATCACAACTCTACATGGTAAAGATTATAGAAATATCCTTGTTTCATAAAGCCCTGAAATAGTCTTGGGATATGAAGCAGATTTGCTTCAGCAGAGTTCAGAAGCTGGCCAGGAAACATAAATTGTTAAGAGATTATAGAAAGCACATTGGAGTTGGGCCAGATATTACCCCTTGAATTAAAAGAGTAATTTAAAAATCAGGACACTATTTTATTTTTTAACCAATAGCTTACATAGGGATTTCAGATAGGGAAAAATATATTTTGATTAATTCTGCCCTTTTTAGAGGGAACCTGGCAGCTTTGTCCTTCACCAGCTGGAGTTTATGTAAGGCCTTATGGAGCAAGTCAGCCAACAGGGAGTTACAATAATCTAATCTTCATGGCCTGGATACAGCCTTGTGTGAGCAGCTTGCATAAGTAAAGCATTTTTTCAGTTTCCCACTATGGGGCAGAAAACACAAAGGTATTGCACTGGTTTCCCTTGTGTGACCAGACTTCTCTGAAAAAGTCAAGATCTTCATTTCCTCCTATCTGACTGACTTCTTGAATATTCTAGGTAGGGAAAAAGCAACAGAAGCTATTAAGATTAATGATATCTCCCTAATTATGCAATAAACAACCAAGACTTTCTAAATTTAGGAGAGTTAAGGTTAGCAGATTTCCACTGGGTTTGATTCATCCTAATTGGCATATTTTATAATAAAATATAGATAATCGGGTTCATGCTGGTTATATGGGATTTTGCCTTAATTATTTTGAGTTTTGTGCATC
Organism: Propithecus coquereli; assembly: GCF_000956105.1. Classification (NCBI taxonomy): domain Eukaryota; kingdom Metazoa; phylum Chordata; class Mammalia; order Primates; family Indriidae; genus Propithecus; species Propithecus coquereli. The sequence goes on from NW_012149174.1 coordinate 515,542, forward strand.
TGCCTCACTTAGTATCCTTATTTGGCCAAGAAAAATTTAGTTATTTATGTCTAACGTTGGTTTTCCTCTGGGAATAACACATAAATATATAGGTTATTTCAACTGGGGCAGCCTTTAGGGTTGGGTCAATGCTGAGTCTACCCCCATTCACCACCCTCACTCATGGTCAGGTCCTGGAACAATTCCTATCACAGTGCATCTTATCCAAAATATTTGCATTGGTTAGATGAAAATTTCCTTATAAAGGAAAAATATTTTATTGCATCAAACACACCATGTAGCAAAATTTTATGACCATTTAACCCCAACACATAAGTCATTTGCTGCTCTGAAGAAATAAAGTGATTTCCTCGCCAGTAAGTGAGTAATTTTTGAGATATTCAATATCAAAATTCAGTTACACTTCAGGAAACAATGCTAGAGGATAAAGCCACTTTGACTAGAATGCTTTTTCTGTTTGCCCTTTTCTAGGAAAAGTTCTCACTTTTTTTTTTTCATTTGCAGTATTCCCTATTTAGGGTTTTCTAGTTATTATATTTCATCTGTTACAAATGTGGGCAATGTTGACTTTTACGGTCTTTATACCATTTTATTCAATCTAGTCATTTGTATTTACCATTTAGATTTTTTCCTTTGAAAAGGAAATAAATAAATTAGCTTGCTTTGGATTTTAAATATTACCTTCTTATATTAATATAGCAATCTAAGATATACTCGGGTTGAGCCAATGAGAAATTTTTCTATTAGCAATGTTTTGCCACCTATGTCACACACAGAATAAAGCACTGAGAAGCTAGATGATCTCAAATTCTTATTCAAGACCATCTTTTCCTGTTCCTAATGCCTTTACTCCCTAGGTCTACTGCTGCTTTGATTTTCTTTATCTGAAAAACACTCGATTAACAAGTGTTTATTTTTGTCCCTCATTTAGTGTTGCAGAATGAGAAGCTTTTAAAATAACAAAGGTGGCATGAAGACAGGGGATCCAGAAATACCTTGATTGTGCTTCCTGCAGGAACGTCTTTTCCTCCCACAGTCCCTCAGGGAAAGACATAAACTGGGAGCAGCAGCAATTTATTGCTAACTGGGGTTGTGAGCCCGAATTACCATGTAGGGGTCTGAAAAGTGGGACAGACCACAAAACAAGCTTATTTTGATTAGGCTAAGTGGCTAAGTAATTTTTCCCCTTCCTACTTGATTTGAATTTCAGAACTTGCCATGACACAGAAATAAAAACCAACCAATAGAAAGAAAGCACCTCACCATCACATAGGGGATGAGGGTAAAAAACAAAACAGCTGAATGGGGAAACTGGCACAAGAGAAATGATAACAAGATGCCCCAGTACCTCCAGGCAACATTATTGCCTTTGTTGCCCTTCATCTGGCTTCCAGCCCTCGTGTGACTACTCAACTCTTCAACTTCTTGTTCTCATGTACTCCTTTTCCTCTGTTACATTAAAATGACTTCTCCGCTAAATTAGTGCTTTCACACTAATTTCTCTTCTCTCTGAAGAGAACCTCCTCTAATTTCCATTGTTTCTCCGTTTCACCCGTACACTTGGATTTCACTCCCGTCAAATCTTCCAGCCCTTAAATCTTCCATTTTCTCTCAACATTAGCAGTCACCTATCTTCATTCAGATCTAATACACTGTCTATCATTTCAGTGACCTTCGGTGATCATCTCGAACTTCCTCAAACTTTCTCAAATCTGATGATGTGATGTTCTTATTTAAAACAATTTTATGACTCCTCTTGCCATAGGATGAGGTTTCAACACATACGCAAGTTTCAGAAGACCCTTCTGATCTGAAACTTTCTACCTCCCTCCTCTTCTCTCATTCTTCCCCGTCACACAAACCCCTCCAGCCTCCCAGTTCCTCCATGATGTCCTGCCCTCTCTTACCTCTTAGCTTATGAAAGCTCTTTCTCTGCCAGTATCATTCTTTCCTTCTATCCCTTCTTCATGCAGTTAACGTCTATTAATACATGCTACATGTTCAGCTCTAGGAGACATTCCCTAACTTCTACCTCTCCAGTACAGGTTAGGTGCTCTCCTATAGCACCCATTATTTGTCTTACACTGGTATTTAGCAAGCTTCATTGTAACTGCCTTTTCCTCAATGACAATAAGCACTTCGATATGCCACTATGTTCTGTGAGCCTAGCACGACGGCCTGCACATAGCAGGTACTCAATAAAAATAGCTGGATATATCAATAAATTTGAGGTTCCAAAAGGTTATGTAATTGGCCCAACATCATACATCTGCAACAGACTTTTATACACTTCGAAAATGTCATCCTCAAAACAACCCTAAGACATTACTATTCCTGGATTATAGCTGATGCCCACAGACATTTTCAAAAACCAACTAGACTACACAGTGTTGTATCTTCAGTTCTTTTGAATATCAAAAGTTAGGTTTCATAACATTTATATTAATCATATTAGCTAAAAATTAGATTTCTACATCAGTTAAAGAAAATACCACAAGAAGAAGGTACACTATTTATTCATGGGGATGTCTTCTGTATGAGACAGAAAGGTGAAACTACAGTTTCCTTTTTATAATGCTACTTTGAGGTAATCACATGACATAATTAATCCTAAACACCATAAGAGCATGAGGTCTTATGTTACTAAGAGACTTAAAAAACTTGCTTGGCACTTTCAAGGTCAGAAAATATGACTTTTATTCTGTGTTTGTTTCCTACATAGAAGAAACATTTCACTTCATTAATTTTAATGAAGAGGAAATCAGCATAAATTCCACAGATTAACAATAGTCTGTATATTTGCTCTGATGAACGGTGTATTTATTATACAACATATTTTCCACATATTTTTCTTTGTTTTTCTACTTACCTTAAATATGTGAAAGAAATAAGACTGTTCTTTTTTCATGGAAATTGCAGAAGTAACATTTCAGTAATCACAGGTGAATAGAACCAACGTGTGCCTGTGAAACACTTCCTAAGAAAGACAGGTCTTCTATCCTCTTATTTTTGTAGATCCAGATGTTTTTGAGATCCAAACATTTCTGGTAAAATAAATTCAGCTGGTAGAATTTGCACTTTAATTAGATTATTGACAAGATATTTGTCATATATATTTTTATGTATATTTATTTTTATTTTACTTTCTTACATTATAGCTGTACTTTCAAGCAGATACACATAAGTCTCTACTTGTAGGAGTGAATTGCTTAGGTTTAGGTAGAGGTTTCTGCAGGTGATGAAAGATGTTGGTGCCTAAACCATTTTCAGAAATTTTTAGTGCTTCACCAAGAGGTTACACAATAGCAACCATATCTTTATCTTACTTTATGTCTGTATCTATGTCTATATCTGTCTGTATACCATCTATCTCTCTATCTCTATCTCTGTTTCTATCTACATCTTTATCTATCCATCCTGTTAAGAATGGCAGATGTGCTAATAGCATGCCCTCATAAGGAAAAATGTGACCTTTGTATTCTGATATATTATTTGATCCCTTCCTTTCTGTAAACAACAATGTCTTTATAGTCAATGAGTTTTATAATTAAATCTCTAACTCAACCTCTGAAATATATCTCGATTCTGTCTTCTACCTTTTTCCCTCAAAACTTAGGTACAACTTATTAGATCTCACTAAGATTATTGCGATAGCCTTTTAAGTAAATTCTCTGCTCTGAATAGCATACTTACATAATACATTTCACATTCCTCTGGGACTTGTTTTTCGAAAACATAGGTATGATAGTATTACTCTTGTCTTTTAAAACCTTTAAAATCTTCTCCTTGACTCAAGGATGTGGCACCATCACCTTACCAGGAATCTTAACAAGTTGGCCTCTGTCCAACTATTTAGCCTTAAGTGCAGCCAGCATTTCTTTAATGAGTATGCTCTTTACATGATTTGTAACTGTATTTATACAATTACCACTACTTTAAGCCACAGCATAAATTTAATCTCATCAGTGATGTCTTCCTTAGTCCCCCAAAGTAGAATTTAGCATTCCCTCTTCTGCATGGTAATAGCACCTTATACCAAGTTTATTTATAACATCCACTTTATTGTAATATACTTGTTAGTTTGCCTTTTTGTATCTACTTGTCCTCACAACCAAAATGCATTTTCCTTGAGAACATGGATTTTATGAAGTTCCTTTTTGTTTTCCATTTTCTAACACAGAATATAGTATGTGATCATTAAGGGCTGGCTGACTGAACAGAATAAAACATTGTACATTTTTGTCTAACATTTTTTCTGCATTATTTATTAACTTTAAAAGGACTATAATGGGAAAAATAAATCCTTAAAGAAATAAAAATATCGTTATAGCCTCTGCTTCATTTTAAAAAGAAACAAACCATGAACCAGGAACCATCAAGTGACATAATCACATAATAGTATCAAGTGGCATATGCACATGTGCCTGGGGAACATTGACAAAGAGGAGGACGCAAAAGGAGGAAGCGTTTGGAAGTAGGTGCTTTAGTTGGGGTTCTTATTATTTTAAGTAAGAGTAACCTACTTATTTAAGGTAAACCTTAGAGGTGTTTCACAGAAACCAAGAGCAAGATGTACCCAGATCTCAGGAAAAAATTACAAAAAAGGTCTGAAATGCCTTCTCGATCTATCGCCTTCTACTAATGTTTGTGTGTTTATTCTTTCTTTCAGATCATATTTTTCTGTTGTAATATGGTCACTAACACCTCCCATTCATGTTTAGAACAAGATTAAGGCTGGCATCAAATTTTAATTTCAACTTTTTTTTATGAGGAACAAACTGGGCCCAGCTTGAACAAGATGCCACCCTCTGAGCCGATTATGTCCACCAGTGAAGAATAGATAATGTGTGGTTCAGTGATGGCTTGCTCCCACTCTAACACGTGGAATTGCTGGGTGGCTACAAACTGAGCTTTCGGAGGGGGGGGATATGGACAAAAGACTATTTCATTAAGATTATGATAAAGCTTTGTTTTTTTCAACACAGATAGAATAAATCTCTTGTCTTTTTTTTTGGTGGTAAAGCAATAAATAAAATATATGAGTCACTAAAATGTATTTATTTACTTTTTTAGAAAATTTTTTATTTCAGAGTATTATGGGGGTACAAATGCTTTGGTAAATTGCCTTTGCACTGCCCTACAAGCATACCCATGCCCCAGACAGCACCCACCTCAACTGTTAGGTGTGGACTTACCCATCCCCTCGCCCCCATTCCACCTGCCTGACACACTGTGAATGTTACTTTCCATATGTGCACATTAGTGTTGATAAATTAATACTAATTTAATGGTGATTACATGTGGTGTTTGTTTTTCCATGCTTGTGATACTTCACTTAGTAGAACGGGCTCCAGCTCCATTCAGGATAATACAATAGGTAGTTCATCATATTTTTTTTTTTATGGCTGAGTACTACTCCATGGTATACATATACCACATTTTGTTAATCCATTCATATATTGATGGGCACTTGGGTTGTTTCTACATTTTTGGAATTGTGAATTGTGCTGCTATAAACATTAGAATGCAGATGTCTGTTTTACAGAATGTCTTTTTTTCCATTTGGGTAGATATCCAGTAGTGGGATTGTTGGATCAAAAGGTAATTCTACTTTTAGTTCTTTGAAGTATCTCCATACTACTTTCCATTGAGGTTGTACTAGTTTGCAGTCCCACCAGCAGCGTATGAGTGTTCCTATCTCGCTGCATCCACACGAACATTTGTTGTTTGGGGAATTTTTGATAAAGGCTATTCTCACTGGAGTTAAGTGATATCTCATTGTGGTTTTGATTTGCATTTCCCTGAAGATTAGAAATGTTGAGCATTTTTTTCATAAGTTTCTTGGCCTTTAGTCTATCTTCTTTTTCTTTTCATGGCCTTTGCCCACTTTTTAATTGGGTTGTTTGATTTTTTCTTGCTGATTTTCCTGTGTTCCATATAGATTCTAGTGTCAGCCCTATATTGGATGTATAGCATGCAAATATTTTCTTCCATTCTGTAGGTTGTCTATTCTTTCTAGTGATAGTTTCTTTGGCTGTGTAGAAGCTTTTTAATTTTATCAGGCCCCACTTATTTATTTTTGTTGATGCTGTGATTGCTTTTAGAGCCTTCTTCATAAATTGCTTGCCTAGGCTGATGGTTATAAGAATTTCTCCATCATTTTGTTCTAGAATTATTATGGTTTCATTTCATAGGTTTAAGTCTGTTATTCATCATGAGATGATTTTTGTGAGAGGTGAGAGGTGCAGATCCTCTTTCAATCTTCTACATGTGGCTATCGAATTTTCCCAGTACCATTTATTGAATAGAAATTCTTTTCCCCAGTGCATGTTTTTGTCTGCTTTGTCAAAGATCAGATGGCTATATGAGGATGGTTTTATATCTGGGTTCTCAGTTCTGTTCCACTGGTCAATGTCCCTGTTCTTGTGCCAGTTCCATGCTGTTTTGGTTACTATAGCCTTGTAGTATAGCTTGAAGTCTGGTAAATTGATGTCTCCCAATATTTTCTTTTTACTTAAGATTGCTTTTGCTATACAAGGTTTTCTCTGGTTCCCTAAGAATCATAGAATTATGTTTTCTAGATCTGTGAAAAATTATGTTGGTATTTTGATAGGGATTGCAATGAATATATAAATAACTTTTGGTAGTATAGACATTTTAACAATGTTGATTCTGCCAATCCCTGAGCATGCATGGTTTTCCATATGTTTAGGTCCTCTGCTATTTCCTTTCTCAGTGTTTCATAGTTCTCCCAGTAGAGGTTTTTTGCATCCTTAGTTAAATATATTCCTAGGTATTTTATTTTCTTTGTTTCTATTGTGAAGGGTATTGAGTCTTTGATTTGGTTCTCAGTTTGACTGTTGTTGGCATATAGGAATGCTACTGATTTGTGTATATTGATTTTGTAACCTGAGACTCTGCTGAACTTATTTATCAATTCTAGTAGTCTCTTGGCACAATCTTTGGAGTTTTCTAGATATAAGATCATATTGTTAGCAAAGAGTGATAGTTTGACCTCTTCTACCCCCATTTGGATGCCCTTGATTTCCATCTCTTGTCTGATTGCTCTAGCTAGGACTTCCAGCACTATGTTGAATACAAGTGGTGATAGAGGGCAACCTTGTCTAGCTCCCGTTCTAAGCAGGAATGCTTTCAATTTTTTCCCATTCAGTATGATGTTGGATGTGGGTTTGTCATATATGCCTTTTATCATTTTGAGGTAAGTCCCATCTATGCCTATTCTGTTAAGCATTCTTATCATAAAAGGGTCCTTAATTTTGTTGGTGCCTGTCCTACAGAAATTATTCCACAACATCAAGAAGGAAGGAATCCTCCCCAATACATTCTACAAAGCCAGCATCACCCTAATATCAAAGCCAGGAAAGGTCTCAACAACAAAAAAAGAAAACTACAGGCCAATATCCCTTATGAATGTGGATACAAAATTCTGAATAAAATCCTAGCAAATCAAATTCAGCTGCTCATCAAAAAAAATAAAACATCACGACCAAGTGGGCTTCATCCCAAAGATGCAGGGATGGTTCAACCTATGCAAATCTATAAATTTAATTTACCATATAAACAGAAATAAAACAACCATACGACTCTCTCAATAGATGCAGAAAAAGCATTTGACAAAGAGTCACTAAAAGGTAATCGAACAAATGGGACTAACTGCTGCTCAGATCTAAAACTACACAGTCCTCCAACCATCTCTTGGCCCTTAAGAAGTATTAGGACTCTTCTACTCTTTCCTCCCATTTTCATGAAGGAATTTTCACTACCCTTCCTAGGAGAGAAGGAGATATTGGGAGGCTAATCTGACCTCTTCACTAACTCTTCCCTCTCATGCTTCTCTTGGGCAAAGGGGTAACTTGCTTATTTGATTGATATTGGAGGGAAGGTATTGCTGTCCCATTTGTCTACATCTGAACAAGGCAGTGACCATCTCCTATTGCTCCTGTCCTGTTAGGCTCCAATCAATGAGCCTAGGGGAATGGTCCAGGGGCATATAGAGACAGGGGGAAAGTGTGATTTCCTTTGTTCTTGCTCTTCATGCTCAACAGATATGAGGAAGATTCTCCCTCCAGTGGATTTGGAAAGAGGTATGTGTGTGTTAGAAATTGTATTTTCCCTATAAGTTCAGGTTGCATTTTCTATTCCAGCTTTGTCACATCAGTATTAAAACTACTTTTCCCCATTTGATCTTAAGTCCTGTATGAATAGAGGTCTAATAGAGGCATTCATAAGACCCAAAACAAGGTACATGAGCTAGATAACCTTTTGAAAGGGACCCAAACATTCATTTAGGAAATAAACTAACGAGTTTAATGTATTATATTTAGGTCAACTTTTTCCACTTATAGAAGTGAAAGCTTTTGTTCACTGGTGATGGATTTATTTTTCATCTGGCACAGGTTTGAATGCCAGGAATGAGACTTTGTTGCTGACTTTGACTAAAACAATACTGTTGAGGAAGGAATCTGATTATCAAGAAAGGAAAGGCTCTTAGTTCCAGTAAAGGCTCACCGCAATAAAGGCACAGCTTCTGGGTTTATTTTTATATTTAAAAAAAAAAAAAACAGCTCTCAATTTTTGTTCAATAAATCATTTTGGCCTAGTCTTCAGAGCTTCTGATTCAGTGAGTCTAGGGGCTCAAGAATTTGGGGGAAATGATTTTGTTTGTAACAGAAGTTTATAATTCTGAATTTACTTTCATCTTTAAGTTATGAAAGAAAGATGAGTTAATCTTTGGATTTCAATTTCTCCCTGAAAATTCAAGTATGTAGGGGTTAGTATTGTTGAAGTTTGGGACATATTGCTATTCTATGATTGTATTTTTGAAGATTATTACTAATGTATCTTTATGAAGATATATGGACTGAATACATTATCTTGGGTGAGCTGTGTTTGAAAAGTCACGGGTATAATTTAAGGTGGGAAAAGGTTGGGGAGTAGGCTCATCCTCATTTGGGTTGATTTAATTCATATATTTCTCTGGTCCTTTCTAGAACATGTTTAGACAAAGGCCAGTGCTCACCAGTAGTCCCAGAATACATGAAAGAGCAGTGGTTGGTGCTGGAGTAGCAGCCTTAGGGTGGCAGCAGGACTGCTCTACCTTGTTGTCCTCAAGAGACAAGTAATAGTGATGAATTGTTGGGCCCTGTGAATTGAGAGAATCCTATTCTCCTAAACCCCTCATATTTCCAAAATGTGGCTGTTCTATTCCCCAAGTGGTAACAGTGTTGGGAAGGTAACTTTTTCCCCTCTTCCAAGCTCTTTTGACCCACTCATCTACAAAGGAGGGTGAAGCAGTTGTTCAATAGATGATATTTTGTTGAGCATATATGGCTCTGCCTTAGCCCTAGCTCTCTTGGGCTCTGCCTGCCCACAGTCTATAGAAGGTTTGCCGGGCTCCTGCTGCTAGGAAGAAAGCACAACTTCATACAGAATGAGGTTTGTGGACTAGTAGCATCGTCACCACTTGGATCTTAGAAATCATAATCTCAGACCTTACCAATTGAATCAGACTTTACTTTTGAAGAAAACCCTTAAATGGCTCATGTGCCATTAACTTTTACAGAAGCACTGATTTATTATTCCCAAACTCCGAAGACAATACAAATTATCTGGGGTGATTTTTCAAAACCCATCTTGCTGTTTCAGAATCTCTAAGAAATAGTCCTGGGGAAATTTGGGAAACACTGGGGCCCATTTCTCACAGCCTGGAATAGCACTTCTCAGCCTTTAATGTGTATTCATATCCCTTGGGGACCTTGCTTTCATGTCGACTCTGATTCAATAGGTCTTGGTTGGAGACTGAAATTCTACATTTCTAGAAAGCTCCCAGTTGATGTTCATGCTGCTAGATGACAGGCAACCAACCTTAGTAGCATGGTTAGAACATCATGGCTACTGTGTATGAAGCAGTGAATAATTTTGCAAACATGTCTGATGTGTCAGTCTTTTGAACTCTCTTGGATATGGTGTCCTAAGGTCTAGGTTTATAGATAGCATGTTAGTAAGTCTGTCTGGGGGCACTGTTACAAACAGTATTCCCCTAATCAGCTTTATAAATAATAAAGCTGCTATTTTGATCTCCATATGTTTGACTCCTATCCCTGTTCCTAACAGAGTTGAAAGTACATGCATGTGTATATCTGTGTTATTTTAAGACCAAGTAAGATTTAACAGGCACAATGACTCTGTTTGAGACTAGTTTCCAAATCTCATCTCCTTCACAGATTGTGGGACTAATATTAAACTCCTACTTCATCATCTTTTCTCAATAAATGGTTTAAACATAAAAGTACCTCCACAAAAGCTAAAATTTTTGCTAGATGTTTCTCAGGCCAGCTTTAATGTGATCAGTGTCTTTCCCTGCTTGAATCAGAGGAGAGAAAGAAACATTCGATAACATTTTACAATTCCTTTAAGGAATAAGAGATTCCATCAAGTGAGAAATTCTGGGAGCACTTGGAAGTAGAGGCATGTGTTTTACAAATTCATGGGTCTCCAGGGCTAAATTGAACTGTGCTGGTAGCACAGATTTGAAGAATCCTAAAATACGGGAAAAAGCAAGAGAACTTTGATTAGATTTTTGTGTATAAGATCTGTACCTGAATGCTCAGGGAAATAGATACTTTGTGGAACAAACGGAAAGTATTTCTTATATTTTGTTTAGAGACAAACTTACTTGGATTTGCATTTGTATAAGGGGTAAGGCTTTCTACAATTAGCTCCACTTTTCAGAAAATCAATGAAGGGAAAGGCATTAGAGAGAAAATGAGCCATAATCTGAGAATTTAAATTGTACAATAGAGTCTTTAAAAAAAAAAAAGTAGCATCCATGTTTGGGGTGATTTATCAAAGATATTCTTCATTTACTTTCCCAAACAGTTTTTGTTGTTGTTTTATGCAGGTGCTTTTTTGCCTTAAGAATTAGGAGACATACAGACACTGAAACTCAAAAACAATGTGTGAAGTATGGCCTTTGCAGAAAAGAAGTAATTCACATGAAACAGTAAAGAGGAGACTCAAAACTAATAGATAGAAGGGTTTAAGGAGTAGTCAAACAGTTGGTAATAAAGATAGAAAATTAAATGACTAAGAAAGCAAAAGTAAGTGGAGCCAAGAGTTGAGAAATTTTCTGAGGCTAGGTTCCTTTATGAAATAAAATTAGCGTCCATACTCAGTCTTAGGTTGAGTTTCACGGCATTTTGTACCTAGATGTTTTTATTTTTTACTTAATAAAAACTTGAGTGTAATATGATTTATGTGAAAATTCAATGCTATAAAATTATTAAATAGATGATTTCTTATGAAGTCAAAAGAGTAGATATAGTATACTAATATTTATTGAGAACTGTCAAGGTAATTTGACATTTTTTAGTTACACAGAATCCATTATCCCTTCCCAATTGTACCTCATTTCCCAGTGGGCAAATAAATCTTCCTTACTGTTTGTAGACTTTCCAGGATGGCAATTCCACATGCATTCTTCCATCATGGAAGATTAATCAGGAGCTCTCTCTCAGGTATTTGAATCTCAAGCAATTAATGCAAAGCTGACAATAAAGGTGGGGAGTTATCCCCCTCCCTCCCTCCCTGACTAGACTTTCAGTCAGGGGGACATTCCCTGAGATTATTACTTCCTATGTGTTTCTAAGATCCCCAGGGCAGGGTATTTTCCTTAGTCTCAAGAGTCCCTCCAATTTCCTGTCAATTTAATGTCACTACTCTACCACCACTCTGTCCAAAATATTCTTTTACTAAATTCTCTTTTGTGAAATGCTTATACACTGTTGGCAGAAATGTAAATTAGTACAAACTCTATGGAGATCAATATGGAGATTGCTCAAAAACTAGCAGATCTACTATTTAATCTGGCAGTTCCAGTACTGGGTATCTAACCAAAGGAAAAGAAGTCATTATATAAAAAAGACACTTACACTCATGTTTATCACAACACAATTTACAATCAGAAAGAAATGAATCAACATATGTGCCCATCAAATGATGCGTGGATAAAGAAAATGTGGTATATATATGCCATGGAGTACTGCTTAGCCATAAAAAGGAATGAAATCACGTCTTTTTCAGCAACTGGCATGGAACTAAAGACCATTATCCTAAGTGAAGTAACTCAAGAACAGAAAAATAAATGCCACATGTTCTCCCTTATAAGTGGGAGCTAAGCTGTGGCTATGCAAGGGCATACAGAGTGGTATGATGGTGGACACTAGAGACTGAAAAGAGTGGAGAGTGGGAAGGGGTAAGGGATGAAAAATTGCCTATTGAATATAATGTACACTATTACGGTGATGAGTACACTAAAAGCACAGACTTCACCACTACGCAGCATGTACATGTAATTGAATTCAACTTGTATCCCCCTAAATCTATTGAAATAAAAAATTCGTTTTGCATAAATTATCAAGTTTTATTGCTTGTCAACACGAGCTTATCTTGTAAAACGCAAGACAAAATAAACAGCTCTGTTTGTCATATCCAATAAAGATTCAGTTTTAGAGCCTAAAAGATTAAATCATATTCTACAGAATTTGTAGACTGAACCATTTGGAAACATTAAATATTACATATATGTTTGCCATGTATTCATCATGCTTTCCATTGTCTCCTCAAAAAAAAAAATCAGTTGAACGTCATGAAAAATGAGTCACATGATAGTAATGGTATTTAGTTTAGTGCAAATCTGACTTTTAGGCTATTCTTATATTCATATATGTATTACTTATACAACCAGAAAAATAAGCTATTTTCATTAAAAAATATGAAGGCAGATCATCAAAAGCAATTTTGTTAATATACAAATTACACAGGTTCTTGATGTACAGCTATGCATCTAGCATGATTTACCTTCATTTCTTAAACAGGGATTAGAATTCTTACCTCTATTTTTCATTAGTTACAACCTCTATTTCTTGTTTTCTCGGCTTGTCAAAGTATACTACAGGAAACCACTGAGAATTAGAAAATTATTAGAAAGGAAATGTTATTAAAATTGTAAGAGTTAGAAGAAAGGAAATATGTATAGCTAGAGATCTTTAAAAAATTGAGAGTTGCTACGTTTTTAAGGATTTGCTATGTTTAGGGTAGAATCATATGCATTGTAAGGGAAAATGAAAATAAAAATAAAAGTCTTAATTCTTCCCAATGAAAATAAGGGAAGAGACCCCCACATACACCAGTCAGAGCCTTTTCTTAAGATATTTAGTTCAGAATACTTGAAATTGTAAATTCTTTCTCTGTCACTTGGAAATGCTTTTGAAATGTGTTTGAATGATTTGAAATCCCTTTTTAAAAGCTAAATAAACCTCTTGCAAGTTTTGAGATGTGGGAATGTCTTTCTCATAACCTGGGAACCATCACTTTGAAATACAACCATCAAGGAAGATAATGCCCCTATCTCCCAGGTTCTGTGGGAGGGCAGGATCCTAACTTCTGCTGGTGCCTTGCTCCAAGTTGCTAAACTGCTTCCTGCCATAACATTTTAAGAAGTTTATTTTCCCTTTAGATAAGGCTAGTTAGCTAATACAGGTAGTCATCTCAAGTACTATAGGGTGAAGAAGGAACGATTCCCCTTAATCTTCTGAAAGTTTGCTGAAAATGAACTGACAAAAGGCAAAATTAACAGTAGAGAAAAGGCATACAAAATTTATTTAATGTGCATAAGCATAGGGGAATTGTCATGTCAGTTCTTAGAGCACTCATGGCCGAAGAATGACCAGATGCACCAAAGTAAGGCAACCATGAGGTGAAGTTTATTGAGAGGGAGCAAGATAGGATTATAGAGCAAGAACAAGACATAGGTTTATAAAGCATGATACACACACCACAGATGACAAACAGACCCCTTGTCACAGCAGAAAAAGTGAACTTGGTTATGGTCTGGCCCTTCTTTTATGGTGCCGGGATAGGGACCTCCCTGTGATTCAAACATCACCATGGAACCACTTTGATTGGACAGTTGGGAGCTGCATGACCTGAGTCTTAACTGCACATGTGGGTTCTAGGTCACTTTCCGGACTTTATGGTACTTATGCTGCTTGGCCAGTGGGCTAGAGAGTCCCCTGCATTCTTTTGCAGCAGGGGCGCCATGTTCTGTTTGGCAGATTCATAGGGTATTCCCTTCTACCCCAGGTATGGAGAGAATTAGGGTAGGGCAATTACACCAAGGCAAAGCACCCACTTTAGTCCCTAGAAGACCTGGAATCCCTCACTACCTACCTAACAGAATCACAGGGGAACAATTACCCAATAGGCCAACAAGGCCCAGATACTTATGTTCCCCTCTTCACAGAGGAAGAGGGATTGGGGGACTAAGAGTAAGTGATGTCCCGGGGACAGGGGACATGTGTGAGCCCAAAGGACTCAAAGGCTTGGCACAAAGTTCCTCTGAGCTCTAGGGGAGGTGCAAGAAGGTGAGGGGCAGAACTTCACCGTGAACAAATGTTGTCTAATTATGTAGCTACGGTCTCCCAGGTAATCTCTCAGAGCTGCTCTCAAAATAGATGAAAGTCTGTCTGAGGGTGGGAGGACACCCAGGCTCTTCTCTTCTCAGTTGGTTAATCTTTCCTGATTATTTGATGATATTCCTAGGGAGAGAGTCACAGTTGCATTTCTTTTGCAATGAAACTTTCTTAGATAAGGATATTCCAGAAAGAGAGCCCCTCCCAGAGTTTGGGGGTGGGTGGGGGTGGTGGACTAGAGAACCTTGGTTCTGAAGCTTATTTTTGAGGCCCTTCAATTTTCTTTAATTCGAAGCACTCATCATAGCAAAGTGTTGTATTTTGGGGTATCATTTTCCACACCCCAAGACTATCACGTGAATTTAGGATGAGGTGCCTATGACAAATGGTGCTGTCAAGTTCTTTTACTTGAACTAGCTATTGTTTATTTTTAAAACATATATGTTATGGATTGTATCTGCTTGGCTGTATAAAAAGGTGAATTTTTTTTTCCTGTCTTCGCCAATCTCTTGGCAGATTGCTTGTGATGCACATCACATTCTGGTTTAATGTTTATTGAATAAAATTATTTTCTTTCTCTTCTAACTTTGTGGATAGGTTCTCTGGGTTAAGATTTGATTTTGTTTTTAATTAAATTTCACCAGGAGCGTGTGAAATAATCATGTTTCTAAAGATTTAGAATATTATTAATTGAATGGCATACATTAAGAAAAGAAAAAAAGACACCAAAGAGATTTCAAGATCATTTGTCAACTTGCTAAAATAATTTTTTAAAAATCTTCCATTAATAAATCCTCTTTAAAATTAAATAATTTTAATGTAATGTATGTTTTGTGTTTATGTGTGTTTTGATGTGTGTTATTAATTGCATGCTCTCTGAGAAGAGGATATGTGTTTAGACTTTAATAAATAGCCCTATTACCTTCAAGTTTGTTTATTCCTTCTGGTACCCTGAATCCTGCTTTGTGTATTGGGTAATGTATTACCTAATACATTTCAAGAATTTTTTTTAAAATAGTCTAATTATTTTAGTATTTATTGTTTCCTTGCCTACCTTATTTGTATCCTTTTGGTATAAGTTTATTCTAAAAATAATTTTTGCAGTAAAAGCTATAGTTTAGATCCAGGTACAGGTATGGTTTCTGTAATTGAGAAGCAGAATTCCTCAGGCTATCATTCTTAGCCTGCGGTCTTTGAGGCCTTAATAGTAGCAAGAATCATAGCTTATCTGATTCTGATAGTTTTTTGTATTTATATAGTCCTAGATATACTTTATTTGATGCATGCGATGGCAGTTGTGTTTTCTCCTTAGTGATATGGGTCTAAAAGAACAATAACAAAAAAAAAAAAATTAACAGTAACTAATTCTCATGGTAAGAAGAAAAATTAAATAAATGGTAAATTCATTTTCTGGGGTTTTATATATTTCCTATTTTGAAGGAATGCAACATTTCTTTTCTAAATGAAAATAAATAAATTAAAGCTCTTTGAATTGATATTGTTACTATGGGATAATGTTGACTAAGATTGAACTAATTTGAAACAAACTGATCATTACCTAATATTTAGTCTTTATAATAAACAACAGTGAAACTATATTTATAGGGTGAAAGAAAACAAAAGGAAAACAAAAGTGATTTAAGAAATTTAAACAAAATTAAAGTAAGCAGCACACTTTAATGTAGTGGAGAGGCAAGATCTCTGATTGTGTTTTGTCTGTATTAATTTCTGAAGTTTTAGAGGCCTGTGTTCTCTGTCTATGGGGATGTGATGTTTGCCTTCATCAGGCAAAATTTCAGGAACACAAAGTCGTCTCTAAACAGCGGCCTGATTTTGGATTGCTGCTGACCAATATTAGGAAAGAGCTGTTGTTCCTAATCAGAACAGACATCGGTCTCTTTCTTATGCAAATTACTACTTCTAACAGCACTTTGAGTCATAATTCAGCCAGGAATTGGTTGTGAATGTATGGGGTTGCTAGGAAACACCCTTCTTTGAATGTGGGTGAAAAGATATTTTTCTTTCACCGTGCAAATTTTTTAGAATGTTAAATTTAAGATGATGCGTGAATTAAACATTTTCCTAAAATTGAAGATAAAAGGTTTTGGTTCCTCAGAGGATGTAGTTACATAAAAAAATTGCTGGCTTAACTATTAATCTAAAATTTCAGCATTTCAATATTGAAGAAATAAAATTTCCTCTACATGGCAGTGTTTTTGCTGTGTATCCACAAATGTGAAAGGATATTAATTAGCATGTTGTTTGAGTATAAGAGATTTTAATAGCCTAACTGGAAGGGCGCCCACATGTCACTGGAAAATTATAAGCAGCCATTCACAAGCTATAACTGATAACCAGATGGATAAGTATGAAGTTAATGTTATTTCTTCTGGGACCAGAATGACAAAATGAATGTCTAATTAGCCTACAGAAAAACTTTTAGGAACACAAAGGAAAAATAAATCAAGGAGCAGTTTTAAGAACAATAACTAAAACCTTCTTAATATTAAAATAACGTCAAAAGAGTGATTCTTTGAAATTATTCAAAGTAAGGAAAATATATTTTACTAATATATTTATTTTAATTGAAATTTATTTAATTCGCATTAGGTATTTTACGCTGATATGTAAATTGGTGAAATAGCATGGCTATAAGTTGTATAAAGACAAAAATATATTTATAGAAGAAAGACAAATTGGTTACGCAGTAAGAGTCATTTTTGTTTGAGAAAAATATACTCTTGATGTTTCTTTGAATCCTATAAAAGAGAAGCATTTATTTGAAAGTTATACCAATAAATATTTATTACTTGCTGTAGGAATGGAGGTGAATAAAAAACGCTCTGTGCTCAAAGATCATAAAATATACTTTTGATGATTGAGGTAATTTGTAGAATTAGGGCTTAGAGGCCTCTAATGTTGCATAATAATTTTGGGAATTTAGAGTATGCATGTGTCTGTGTGTGTGTGTGTATGTATTTATAAAACAAGCATATTATTATTTTTCCAGAATTACATTCTTAATTCTTCTCTTCAAGACTGAAGACATTTTAATTATCTTCAAGACTGAAGATAAAATAGATCAATAACACAAATGTGTATTATCAGTTTTAACTCATCAGTTGAAGCATCTTGAGATAATAAATAAGTATGTTTTATTGTTTCAGTGCTCAGTTTATAGCATCATTTCTCATGCAATGGAGATTTTGAAGTACAGACATACAAATACATATCTAGATGAGTAGAAATTTTTTAAATGGATAGTGATCTCCAAAAAAGAATCTCCAAGATGAGAAAGAGGGTAATGAGATTTTTTTGGAGATTTCCAAAAGAAACGGTTGGAACAATTTGGTTGAAAGTCAGTTTTATAGCTAAAGGCTTAGTCTAGAGTGTCATTAAAAACAGGGTTTAAATCCATGACCTACCAATTAATGTTGTTAGACCTTTGGGAAAATACTTTTCTCTCAAATAATCAGTTTCCTCATCTGCAAATTGGTTAAGTAGTATCTCTGCCATAGAGATCCCACAAGAGTTAAATTAAAAATTAACATAAAGCACTTAGGAAATTGTTTATCTCATAGTAAGCATGTGATGACTGATAATTATTATATTAGTTTGGTTTACGTAAGTATCAGCTAAACATGAAAATATCTGGGAAGTTGGGTAAGCTGCACTTCCATCATGGCTTGCTTTCTTCAAAGTATTACTTTTTCCTTAATCTTTTTTTATCTATGCCTTATTTTTTAAAAATCTGTCATTTTTCTAATTGTCAGTTTCTTTTTCATATCCTTATATGAACATATTAAGTTGACCACACTGTGGAAAAGAACTAGCTGCAAAAACTGAATGTTGCTGCTTTTAAATAAATCCATACTTCAGACAAGCCAGAATCTTTGGCAACATCGGCCTTTTCCTTATGTGTAGGAATGGAGTCTGTTAACAGCTTAAAACTTTCCTTTGTACTTTCCTTCTGCTTTTGAGAAAACAATATCTATGTTAGAAATAAATAAACTATTTAAGATGTAAATTTCAATCCTTGGTGGCTCATCTTGTATGGATTTAGAATAATACCAGTCAGTTATAACACCATAGATGTTGGAAAATAAATATGATTAGCTAAACTAAAAATTGTGAACTTGTTTTTAACTTTCTAGAATTGTTTCAGATTTCCAGTGTTCCTGTGAGAGCAGAAGACTAGGAGACAGGATGCCGGGGCTTGTAGAGAAGGTGCAGGTGTTAAAGTAAACAACCTTCAGGCAGAAGCTAAACAGAAGGGCTGGTAACAGTGGCAAAAATTGGACATGTCAGCTATCTCTGTCACCTTACATGAACTTTGGCTAATTATAGTATGATTTAAATTGTGGTTTTAATTTACGTGATGGTTTTCTCCACCCTTGAAATCACCATGACAGTTCTGAAACAAACATATGAAGTATAAAAATAGGAGGGAACACAATTCTAGGAATTACTACCCAAATTCTTAGTAAAAGCCAACCCCTTAACCTTGAATATTCCTCCCCTTAATTAGTAAGTCATCAAAAGACCAAACACCACTTCCTCCCCGGTGCAGCTGCTCTTTTCAAGCCTGCCTACTCTCTTTCTCTTGAGAGAGTGTACTTTTACTTTCAATAAAAAAACCTACTTGCTTGGCTTATGTGGTGTGTCCTAAAATTGTTTTCTCTGGAGGATCACCAAGAACCTGGAGGGAAAAAAACCTCCACTCAGAGGCCACTAACATTCCGTGAATGTTGTAAAGTAGTGTGTGAGAATTAAATGTTTAAATGAACTTTTCCATGTGAAAATGTTTCTTTAGACCCAATAATGGCATATATTAGCTTTTATATTTTTACAGTAATGATGAAGTCATGTTGATAATCTGTACTCATTAGCATTCTTTTCAATGACTAATTCTATTTGTTGGAATCTAAAAAGAGAGAAGAAGACATAAAAGAGAAAGCTATCTGCCACTCTTCAGGTGTTAATGTATGTATCAGCTCAGGCCCTCTAAGAAGAAGACACTGAAATGGGATGAGACATGCAGGAGATTTATTTGGGGTAAATCCTTGTGAAGTATGAAGAGGGAGGGAGTAGGAAAAAGCAGGGAAAGGCTTTAAACCATGGTATAGGACTGATCCCTGTGAAATTAGTGCAAGAAGGAAAACCAGGCAGGAAGAGCCCAGACAGTTCTCAGAAAGACTCAACCAGGCTGAAGAGCAGTTCCAAGAACAGTTTGCTGCTATAGGAGGCCTACAGTGGGCAGAAATGGTCTGGCTTTAAAAGCTCTGCCCTGCTCAGTGATTGTCTGGGAGCAACCCAGAGGAAATGTGGCTGGCAACACAGGTGACAGTTAGGAGGCTCTCAGAAGCACATCACTTGAAGCACTTGGTAAATCACCACAGTGAGTCTTCGACTTAAACTCTCCTCAACTTGCATCACTGAAAATCAACAACAAACTAGTAACATACAGTTCAGCGATCATGGTTCTTATAGGGAGTCGTTACTTCAAACACACCACTGGCTCATTTTATATAACTATCTCAGTTCATAGGAATTTTCTCAAGTATTTGTAGTTGATTCCTTTCCCTAGGTCAGTATTTTAAAAATTATATGGTTTTATACCATCACTCCCTTTTGCTGTCTGATATCCTAAATGATCATTTCATTTTTTTTGGTAAATCTAACTATGATCTTTGAATTCTTCTCAATATGGGAAATCAATTAGATAATACTAATTAGATTTGGTATATGAGAGGAAATCTATCAGCTGTTGTCACAGTACATACTCTAAAATATACGCCTTAATTATGTCAAACAAGTAGAGAGCTCTATACATGACTCTTACATTTCCTTTCTTTATTGATTGATTGATGCATGGATGGTTGCATGAATGGATAGGTAAATTCATTTATTTATTGAAGGATATGAATTTTTAAGGGTATGGTAATTAGGAGATAACAAGTCCCCTGGCCCCTCCCTTCAGAACACTCACAGTCTAGCAGAGAAAAAAGACTAGCAAACTGGTCACAACGATACAGGGTGATAGGTACCATACTGTGTAAGTCCAAGAGAATCTATAAATATATAAAATAAGCAAGTCACTCAAATTAGGGCACCTGGGAAGATTTCCAGGAGAAAGTAACATCTAAAGTAAATATTAAAGCAAATCTGAAAGGCAGTTGGAGTCAGGGTTATTTTTAAGCAGAAGAAACTCCAAGTATGAGTGACTCAAAGTGAAAATGAGTAGGACATACTACTGTTTATTTATTGGAAGATTTTTAAAAGCCTATTTATATTCTGATTAAACAGATATCGTACATAATTGGATGATTACCCCAAGAAAACACCATGCAGCAACAAGTACAGAATTTTTTCTGTTCAAATACTTTAAAATTCTTAGAATAACTGTGATAAAATGGCAAAAATGACCGTAGTGGAATTGGAATCCTCTGTTGAACTCCATTTTAATATAATAGAACAAAAGTTGAGGTTAAAAACCTGAATTTATCTCTCGGCCCTCCTGCTTAGTGAGTACCAGATCACTCACTCTCTCTGAGCCCCATTTCGGTTTCCTCATTGATTATCTCACTGTGTTTCTAAGAAAACTGTGAAAGTTTATGTAAAGTGTCTTACGAGCTCTTAGAGTTATATGA
>NW_012149174.1:538053-538967 GCF_000956105.1 Propithecus coquereli
CTGTACCATTTAAATTTTCAGAAATCTTATATAGATATATTTCTTCCTATTCTGGCAGACACTTAGTATTATGGTATTCTTGACAATTCCATAGGAAAGATGGTGTTTTGTACTTGTCATATACATTTTTTGATTACTAGTCAAATTTAATGGTCTCATATATTTTGGTCATTTGTATTTGGCATCGCAATTTGGCTCACTTAACAGTACCTCATTTCTCTCTTTAGTCAGCTTTCCTGACGATAAAGCATGGCAAACTACTATTTTCCACATAGAGCAGCAGGAGTCTGTGAAACCCCTCTGTCAAACAGTCATGCACTTAGGTTTTTTGTTTGTACGTTCATTATTTGTTTCCTCCACTGCAACAGTATTTGGAAGTCATACTGTCAGATCACTGGCTTCCTGGGTGTAATGCCTTGCCGTACCTGGGCATTACTACTGCCTAAATACTTCTGGCTGAATACATTCAAGCTTGGTCCCTTGCCCCTAGTAGAAATTCTATAAATTTATTCTTATGCTAATAAATTCCTTTCCATTTGTTTCAGTTGGAGTGAACTCTGTAACTATAAACTCTGAACAGTACACTTTCTTATGTCCGTTCACCATTTTTATTCTCCTG
The DNA here is from genome assembly GCF_000956105.1 of Propithecus coquereli. Taxonomy (NCBI): domain Eukaryota; kingdom Metazoa; phylum Chordata; class Mammalia; order Primates; family Indriidae; genus Propithecus; species Propithecus coquereli. The sequence continues at coordinate 538,673 of NW_012149174.1, forward strand.
GCATTCGTATGTTATTAATTTGCAATAACATTTTACCTATTAAAGATTATGGTTTTTCTCATCATCTGTATTAGATATTTTCTCAGTTTACCTTTTAAATGTATGTAATTCACTTCTAACAATTCATTAATTGCAAACTAAACTAGGAATTTAGACTCTTTTCTCAATATATAAATGAAAATATGCATCTAAAGCATAATCTAAATGTAGTATTTTTATAACATCATAAACTTTTTTTTTCAGCATATTATGGCGGTACAGATGCTTAGGTTATGTTATGTTGCCCTTGCTCGCC
>NW_012149174.1:539837-541029 GCF_000956105.1 Propithecus coquereli
AAAAAATATCATATAGGTATTAATATCTATATGTCATTCTGAAAATGATAGCCATTACAAGTCTTAAAAACAGATTACACACATTAAATTCAGGGTTATATAAAACATCTGAAATATATTAACAGCAAAACTTATAGAAGCATTAGAAACAGAAAACAAAATGTGATTACATAATTAATATCTTTCCATCTCCTTATATGTAGAAAAGGGAAACTTTTATCAAATAAATAAAAGACGCTCTTAGGTCAGAATTAAACTAAAAGCTTACAAAGTAACTAAACCATTTGAATAGAAAAATTATTGGTAAAAATATATCAGAAAAAATGAAAATAATCATAAAGCCTAATTTATAATTAACTGTGCAGAAAAGAGTTAACATAACAGGCCTGACTACCGTCTTTTGAAAGGCCTGCTTACAAAGTTGGCCCTTGGCTGGCATTTGGAACTTGGATTTTAAGAGGGCTTCAACCATTCCCTGATAAATCATCTCAATACACTTAAACTGTTTGTACAAACATTATGGTTTATGCTGAATACTTGTTTTTGATCTGGGAGTTTGGGTTTTGGTACATGGAAAGCAAAGGGTGCCTACGTGACCAGCCTTCAGAAACAACCTTGGACTCTGAGTCTCTAATGAGCTTCCCTGGTTGGTAACATTTCACACCTGTTGTCATGACTTTTTGCTGCAGTAAAGCATGGCTATGCATATGACTGTCTTTTGTGAGTCCTCCTAGCAAATAGGTGAACCTGGGGATAGTCTTGGGGACCCCTGACATTAATAATATCAGTCAATATTAAATTTAACACATTTGTTTACAGAAGAAAAACATGGACACATAATGAAAAAAGATGGAATCTAGAATAAAAATAAAGTATTGTGTGTCAAATAACATAGCGTCAAAATATAAAGCAGAAATTATAGGATCCACCAAAAATCATAAATAAAAATAGAACCCTAACAGGAGATTTCAGTTCATCTCTTTTAGGTCATAGAATCAAGCATATTAATAAGAATAATAGAATATATATATGCCATAATACTGTGAAAACAAAGACTATACATTGATATCAAATTCCATGAAGGAATTTCAGGTTTCAAAGTTTTATTGTATTTCAAATTATTATATATACATAGATTGTTTCATCCATTTGTCTATCCTTGTGCGGCTACCACACTTTTTAAATTACTATG
>NW_012149174.1:553124-554127 GCF_000956105.1 Propithecus coquereli
GCACACCCATCAAATGAGATTCAACACATTTCAGAAAGTTTGGTTTTATCAATAAATGTTCTAAACCAGTTGGTAATAGCTCTTCTTGAGAATAGAATTTGAGTGTGTATTTTAGTAAAGACAGTAGTGATTTAAAAGAAAATGTATGAGTAAATAGTATGTCATAAACTTTTTTAATAACATTCTCTCAAAGATTTCATGGATGATACAAGGTGGTTGCAGATTGATGTGAAACAAGTTCTGAGACCATGATGTCTTCCTATAGGTTAGTTTACTTTCAACTGAATAATAACTTGCACTTCAGAGATGAATTTTATAATCATAGCTCTCTTGCATCTCAAATTGAACAATCATGGTAAGAAGACCTTGTATTTTATTTTAGTTCTATTTTATTGTACCTTTGGAGCTGTCCAAATTTCAGTTAGTGGTATTCTTTCCTTTCCATCACAAAGAATCCAATGAAGAAAGTAGACATCCAATTAACCACTCACCTGACACCACAGCCTTCTCTTCAGAATGATATTTTAGCTTTGAGGTATGCTGAAGCTTGATTCTCCCATGACATTTTGCTATCAAACATTCAGGTGAATTGCATTAAGGACATTAATTTTCCTGCCAATCTTTCAAAACAGTGCTTTAGAAATGTCCAATAACAGCATATATTGTGAGAAGACCTGAACCTATTGTCATAACATATAAATGTTGTTATTCATTCTACCTACACTGTCTTGCCCTGCAGCCCTATATAATAATGATATTTGTATGTGATATCTCTTTGTAAAGTTATCATGTTATACTATATTTTAGAAAAGAGAAAAATATATATAAGGGCAGTTAGATACTATATAAAAGCAAGTATATTTCACCACGTAAAATATTTTATCCAGGATAAATATTATAGTGTTTAGTGTTTTCTTTACAAAAAAAACCAGAATTTTCCAAATTTGCTCATCATTCCATAGAATCCATGCCATGTCTATCCTTTTTATTCCAGTTTCATTAG
>NW_012149174.1:554177-556470 GCF_000956105.1 Propithecus coquereli
CCTTCATAAGGGCAATCTAAACTTGACAGTGCTCATTTATGAAAAAGGACCCCTATATGTCTTTGTGTAGAATATTTTTGACTCTAAATAAGAAGTTATAAAATAATTTGTTCTATTTTTCCAACAGAAAATGTCATCGTCCATTCAATATGGTTATTTTCGTATTCCTAAATGCATCTGGTGCCTTACATCTTATTTTAGTTTGCAAAAGAAATGACCATCGCATTATAGAGATATGTAGGTAACTTTTCAAAATTACAGAGATATGTAGGTATATTAACCATCACTGTCCTCCCTCGAAAGCAATTCTAATAACAACCAATAAAGGAGTTAAACAATTATATTTCATAATCCTTTCCTCCTTAGCACAAATCAATAGAAAAGAGCTCTCAGGAAAAATTATTGAAACTAGTAGGGACAGAAGGAAACAACACAAGCAGTAAACCAGACTATTAGTGACAGAATCAATTTCCCAAGATGCTAGGAAAAGGAAGCAGCAGCAAATGGGTGGTAAGGGAGGCAAGAAAAATTGGAGGGAGGTTTAGAAAGCAACACCTAGAAGCTGAATGAAGAGATTTAAATAATAAGAAAAACGATTTCAATAACATGAAAAAAATCTGATGTACTTACCTATGTATATACCATTTCTTTGTAATATCATATAAATTCTATTTCCAGTGCTCCCCATTTCTTTCTGTAGATACATATTTCCATCTGGTATTTTCTTCTGCCTTTAAGGGCTTTCTTTAGTATTTCTCATAGTGTGCAACTGCTGGTGAGGCAATCTTTCTGCTCTTGGATGTCTGAAAAAGTTTGAGTTTAATTTTACTTTTATAAGATATTTTCACCAGGTATAGAATTCTAGGTTGACAGGCTTTCCCCCCCAATACTTTAAAAATTGTATCCCGCTGGCTTCGTTCTCGCTTACACTGCTGCCGATGAAAGCCGCATTGTCATCCTTACTTTTGTTCTTCTGGATGTGACATGTTTTTCTTGTTTTTTGGTCTATGGTTTTTAATATTTTGTCTTTATTATGTGTTTTGATGTGCTTGGGTGCACTTTTTTATGTTATTTGTGCTTGGGGAAACTTGAATTTGAATTCCAGTTCACTGATCTTTTCTTTTTTGATATCTCATTTTCCATTGACCCCACTTATGTTTCCTTCTCAGACATTGTAATTTTCATTTATGGAGGTTTCATTTTATTCTTTCTGTATCTTCCATGTCTCTATTTAATTTTGGAACATAAGGAGTACAGCTATAATTACTGTTTTAGGATCCTATCTACTCATTCCAATATCTGTGTCAGTTCTTGGTCAGTTTTGATTGATTGATTTTTCTCTTCATTATGGGTCATGTCTCTTTCCATACCTGGTAATTTTTTTACTGAATGCGAGACACTATGATTTTATCTTGTTGGGTGCTGGTTATTTTTGTATTACCATAAATTTTCTTGCGCTGTGTTGTGGTCATAGTTATGTAACCTAAAAATAGTTTTATCCTTTCATATCTTGCTTTTTAAAATTAGATGAGGAAGACTTTCCTGAGCACTGCTCCACATGCCCCATGAATTTCTAATACAAGCCATCTTACTGGATTGAACAGGGCCTTTTCCACATCCTGTGTGAATGATAAGTACCTTTCCTTCTAATCCTTTTGAATGGTTCTTTCCTTGGTCTTGGGTAGTTTCCTTAATGCTTGTGCTGATCAGAACTCTGCTGAAGTTCTGATTATTCTGCTGAATAATAGAAAAGGAATCTCTGCAGAAATCTGGGGTTCTCTGGGCAGCTTTCTCCTCTCTGGTACCCTGCCTGCAAATTCTAGTTGCCATGGTCTCCATGGACACTCAGCTCTATCTCTTCCACTCAAGGACTGTGTCTAGATTCCAGCTCCTTACACTATGGCTTGGGCATTTTCTCAAGGAAGTAAGTTGGAAGAATCATTGGTTTTATCTTATTTTTTTTTCTTTTCCCTCAGGAATCACTGTCATTTATTGTTTCATGTCCACTGCCTTAAAGATGGCTATTCCATGTATTTTCTCTGCTTTCTTTTTTTCTTGTTTGCATATCTAGTGGTGATTTAAAAAATGAACTTAAATCCAGTCTCTGTTACTCCAACATATCAGAGCAGAAATAAGTATATGTAATTTTATTTTTGTATGATGGGTATTCACAATGCTTTGAAGGATAAATGTGTTTTTGCTTCCATAGATACTGATAGATTTTGTTTAAAATATAACAAATTACACTTCTACAAAAAAAATGAGTGCATAGTTTTCTGCATCACCACAAATT
>NW_012149174.1:556520-559237 GCF_000956105.1 Propithecus coquereli
CTGTTGATTTGACTGTCACAATTGTACACCAGAAAAGAACTGCTGGAATATGTGTTTGATCCATTGTATTATGCTGCACGGTGATCAATTACCTCTCCGACTTGGCTCTGCACTTATTATTTTCATGGAAATTTCTTTCTTGGCTATTCTTAGGTATGCTCTACTTCCTTCTGCCTCCACCAATCCATACTTTTTATGCATTTTAGGAGCTTAATAAATTAAACTGCAACATACACATTAGCTGCTTAAAGCATTAATATACTAACAGTCACAATCAAAACCATTCCTGTAAACCTGTATTAGCAAATGCTGATTGCAGGGAAGTTAATGGAAGTGTCCTACTTTCTGGAGTCATTTGTTTTGATGAGAGCCTGAGTGTAAATTCTGTGCAAAACATAGACAGCTATTATGCAGTTAATTATGCACAAAGTAAACATGCACAACTGCAAACAGCAAAATGCCACCTAATAATGGATAACTCCAGATTTATGGTATGCATGTCCAATCTGTAAAGGCTTCTAGTCGTGCATCTAAAATGAATGGAACATTACCTAAATGATCCAGAATGAAGGATTTAATACATTGCTCTACCCTTACTGCTACTTATTTCTTGTCAGCAGATTTTTCATTTTGCCTTAATTTATTATGCATAAACACTATGCAAATGTTTGGGTCATATTTAAAAACATATGGCTTGTACTTATGATTACCGGTTAGGAGTTTTTATTACAAATTACTTGTTAAGCAAATCACTTTCTTAATTATACAGGTCAACATATAATCACCATGCCCACATGTACTTGTTATGCAAAGCTCCACTAAGTAAACATACTGTGCATAATTTAGAGAATATGTTTATATATTGTCTCCAACATGTATGTCAGTGTTGCCTCCTGATTATTTTTATCAATGCAAATACATTTCTTTTATAATTAGCACTTCAAATTCTGTATTTTCTGCTAGTATGGGGATTTTTCTGAAATCTGATACCAAATAAAATGTATCACGTGATATTTTTTAATCTATCCCTTAAATGAAAATGATAATTGAAGAGCTACTAAGTAAGTTCAAATAGGATTATGTTTTATCAATTTATATAATTCATTTGTTTTTATGTCCCTTTGTTCCAAGAAGTTAATATGATTTACAAAAATGCCTCGAATGCGACAATGTGAGGATGAATTAAAGGAATATCTCAGGGTGAAGAATAAAATAAAGACAGAAGAAATAAGATGTATCAGGACTACAATTATTTCACAAAATACGTGCTGAGGACTTTTGAGATCTGGGCAAACAATTTGGCTTCACATACTTTATTAGTCAAAACAGACACAGAAAAACAAATGGTTAATGATAATACCATGCTTCAGAGAAACACATTATTCTTGGTTCTGAAACTATAGAAATGTGTCCTGTGCATCCTTTCAGATAAAATGCTCTTTTAAAAAATCCCAGCTGTATCAACGTAGGTTTGTTTATTGTAACAAATGTACCAGTCTGATGCGAGCCGTTGATCTTGGGGGAGCTTGTGGGTGTGTGGGGACAAGCAGAATATGAGAACTCTCTATATTTTCTGCTTAATTTTGCTTTGAACCTCAAACTGCTCTAAAATACAAAGTTTATTAATTTCAGAAATCTCAAACAATATTCTTATAATTAATTCTCATGACAGATCATAGGCTGTTCTATATTCAAAACTTTGATGTAAAAGGATAGCGGAAACCAAGCACAATGCAGTAAAAGCTGCTTTCTGGCAGTGATAGAGAAGGTGATGGATATACAGTAGGGCAAAACAATGCAGTTTTTGCTACCCAGCATTAACGAATGCTCCCTTTAAATGATCTCAGTGAATTGATATATATTCCAGATTCTTAGTCCCCTTGTGGAGTATTTAAAGGGGTCTTAACTCAGGCAAGCCATATATAAAGAATGATGTTACAATAGAAAAATTGGCTTAAGAATCTCTTGAGAGTAACTCATAGGTAAGATATGCACAGATAGAAGAGATAAAAAAAGAAATAAAATGGTTAGGGATGGTGGAGGAGGAGTCCATGTGATGATGGGAAACAGATTACTTTATTTGGCTTGCATAAACTCTTTTGCATCAGGGCATTTGTGGAATTGAAGTAAACCAAGGGCTAAGTGCTTCATTTACTTTGAGAAAAATGTTTAGGTACTTGGAGATTTTAGCTCACTATGTCTTAAAACAAAGTCTCTAAGCTATAGCTATTTATCACCTTTATTTCTTTTTAAAAAGTTCACGTGATCATTTCACAAGGAGGAAAAAATATTATAGCAGGTCTAAGTTCTTAAATTACTATTGTCATTTCTGTTATTTTGTGTTATGGTGCTGAAATAGATGCCAATGCATGGGAGGTCAAAACCTGAAATCAGTTACCATATTTGTGCAGTTCCAATTTCTATGCAAAGCATATGGCTTTTCTCTTTTTCTTGCTTGGATAATTACTCCTTTATCATTTCCCATTGCTATTATTATTAGCTTTCTCTTCATGTCATTTTCTTCTGTGAGGTGCAGGAGGATGTGATATTATTATGTACTTTTAAAATATTCTTCTGGCTTGATTGCACTGCATATCTGTTTATTTTAAAAATCAGTAAGTGTTTTCAAAAATTGAGTGTGATCAGAGAGAGTGAAAAACATCAGAAATGTGCCAGAGCCTTAACACAAAGATGACAAAAATGACTACATACTCTAT
>NW_012149174.1:559287-561044 GCF_000956105.1 Propithecus coquereli
TAATGATAATACCATGCTTCAGAGAAACACATTAAAAAACGAATTGATTTTTGTATGTTGATCTTTTTAAAAATTAATTTAGAAATACACTGCACAAGCAGAAAAATACTAAAAATTGAGTAACATGACAGCTAAATGATTTATTACAAATCAAGTACCCACTGAACCTTAAACCAGGTCAAGAAATAGAACATTACCATGCCCTACACGCCCCACTGTGCCACCTCCCAATTATTTCCCAAATGAAACCATGTTCCTATACAGCAATCATATCCTGGCTTTCCTTTATAAAATAACCACTAAAGCATTCATTATTAATCACTATACTTTAGCCCAATTTGGAACTTTATATAAATTGAATTATAAAGGATATTTTTATTATTGTAATTGTTCTTATTTGTTTCTTATTTAGGGATAAGAGTGTTATGCCTTTTTATATATTTTGGATTCAAGCACTTTGTGATTTCTTTGTATTGCAACTATCTTATCTCTGTCATTTATCTTTTCACTCATTCAATGGAGTCTTTAATAAACCCATGGTATTAATTTTAATGTAATCCAAATTATAAATTTGTTCTTTTTAAAATAAACACTTTTATATCCCATTTAACAAGTATTTTCCTACCCAGAAATCATGAAGCTGATCTCTGAAACTATCTTTTAGAAATGTTACTGTTTTTATTTATCTAGCTAGATTATCTTTCTTTAAAGAGAACATAAGTCCATTATACTTAATGTGTAATGCTGACATATTTGGGTTTAAATCTATCTTATTAAGTGTTTTCTATTTGGCCTACCTTTTCAATATTTCTTTATCTCTTTTTTTCTTTTTTATATTATTTTGTATTAATTTTCCCATCTATTAGTTTAGAAATTACTCACTATCTTTACTACTCTTACAGTTCTTACACTTGACCAATGAATGATTAAACATTTATTTATTTTTGATGTAGAAAAATCTAACGTTAATTGGAACTTTTACTGTTTTCCAGATAATGGAAGGAGGTTGATATTTCTCATAGCACAACACAAAGGTTACAGATATTTTCATTTTCTCTCAATAGATAAAAATGCCTTGCCATATGGTAGGCTGTTTCACTCAGTAACCCATGCTTCGATACCTTGCCATGTGGTAGAAATCCAGGACTGGCGTTTCAAGTTATCACTGTTTCTGGTCAGAACCAGTAAATTGTAATTTCAAATATTTATAATCAGTCTGTATTCCAAGTGAAGTAATGATGGGGAATATGTAGAGAAATTCTGTTTAAATTAACCCACCATCATGCCCAGAATCCCAGTGAATTTATTCTTGATTTTTATTATCTAAACTAATTCATTAAAATACCAAATTCTATAACTAAAAATGCTAAGCAGTTTTTTGAAAAGTAATTAATTGAATACATTGTTTGAAGCTTTAAAATTATAAGAAATGACTGATATGTAGAATTGCATCTTTAGAAGTTTAGACTAATTTAAGAAAATAAGAAAATACCACTGAAAAAATAAAAAAAAATGCTTTTTAGAAAAGTGAGTAAATATTTGAAACTAAAGCAGTCAGTATGGAATGATTCTTTTGATAATGACTATTTCTGGGTGTTAGGCACTTTGTCTATATGACACATAATATTACTTACACATAAGTCATTACATGCCATTCCATATTCTGCAAAGGAGAAAATTAACTAGTACTTAACACAACTTTGTTTAAAGCTTCAATTAAAAAATATTGCATCTTTTGTCAAAATTATAATATTAAC
>NW_012149174.1:574730-578155 GCF_000956105.1 Propithecus coquereli
TCATATTCTGAAATATGTATATGTAACTAGAAAATTTATTTTTAGCCAGTGTCTTGGAGACTAATTTCTATGCATTAGGCCTATATGTAGAAATTGAATTTATTGTCTTACATAGATTTCCTCCTTTGATTTATGATGATCCTTGATAATTATTTTATATTCTATCATTTTCCTCTACTCTTTTAATTTTCAGTCATTTACAAATTTATCTTAATAATCATCTTCACTTGCTTGTGCTTCTTTTTATTTTCACATATTTTAAAGGTCTTTTCCTCCAAATACTGTTCTTATCAAATTGCATGGCAGGCAGCCCTCTCAGGCTTTTCTAATGAATATATTTGTGACTTAAAGAGTGAGAAACCCAGGACGCATTTCTGAAAAATTTGACAGTTTATTTGACTTCCAAAAAGAATCACATTTTAGCAGTAATTAATGAAGTTTCTGACCCCAAAATTTCTGCTGGGAAGAAAAAATTCAGGCACTAAGCTGTCATCATTTGATTCAATAAGAGCATTTTTTATATAGAGCATGTACTCTGCACTATCAATAAGTTGTTTAGGCAATTGAATAGTGTGTATTATGGTAATAAATTACATTAAAAGAAGTTAGAAAAAACTATATATTTAGTATTTATGTACAACAATTCTTTTTTGAAAAAGTAATTTAATGAACAATTATTTCTTAATTCATTTAAAACACATTTGTTGATCATCTATGATGTACCAGTCTGCATTTGAGACATTAGAATCCTTGTGAACAAAACAGATGGCAGAATCTTTGCCCTCAGACAGCCCACATTCTAGTGCAAATATGCAGTTATGTAAAAGATGTATATCACCACTCAATATTAAAATTATACATGAAAGATTTGCAAATTGTCTTTTCAAAAGAAATAGCAAGTAAATAGTCAGTTTTTGCCTCATATCTGTTTCTACAGATGTTTAATTAAAAAATTCTCCACCAAGCCTTAAAATGTTTTATCAATTAAATTCTTACAATGGGTGCTATAAGCATAAAGGGGCTTTGAACGATGAACCCCTTTGCCTATAATGTCCTCCCAAATATTTTAATAGTTCAATGTCTTTATAGCACTCAAGTTTTTGTTGAAATTCCCTCAAAGGGAATGTTCCTCATAACTCTTTTTAAGAGAGCACCTTGTATTCTCCACCTCTTACTTGCTTTATTTTTTTATATAATTATCACCAGTTGATCTCCTTTTTTTTTTTTTTTTTTTTTGCCCCCGTCTTTCTTACCATGTAGAATGAGCGTTTCATGATAACGGTGAATTTATTCGATCATTGCCATATCTATAACAGTGACAGGAATATGGTAGACATTCAATAGATATTTGTGACAATGTGTTGAGTAAGGATGTATATAAATGGAATCTCAAACTACTAAATGTATACAGAGAATTTGTAGCAAACAGTTATCTGAAATTTGGGCAGAATGTATTCTGTTCTTCCTGGCATAACAATGTTCTATTTATCATAAAAGAAGATTGTGCGGTTTTTCAATTATCTTTTAGCATAAATTCTAAGCTTAGTTGCTCCTGATCATTTCATAGTTTTCTTTTTTAGTTTTTTAAGTATTATACACAAATAACCTCATCAGAATAAGCAATCTACTTTTAAGACAATTTTTTGTGTGAAAAAATAGTTTTCCTTGATCTTGTGGTTTTACCCAGAATTAAATCAAATTGAGGATATAATAGTGTACTTTATAAAAAGGTTTTTACTGTATTATAAAACTAATTACTGAAACAATTTTTTAAAATGCATTCCTTCTAGAAAGAGTAAATAATCCCACTTCTCAGGCTTTCTTAATAATTCATAAATAAACTTTATCTTACCAGGGAAGTTATATAAGGAATATAGTTTGATAAAAACTGAAAGAAAAGGACATGGAAAGTTCCATGTGGAGACTGAGTTCTGCACCATCTCGGATAGTATGTCATTCATTGTTTTGAGCCCAGTGCATTGTACGTAGTAGTTACTCAATGAATCTTTTTGTAGTGAATGAAAAATAGTTCCTAATAGGTAGTTCCAATGGTTCTTAGTTGGTATATTACAAAACAGAATCTTATTAGGCAATTGAATCTTAAAATATAAATTTCTAGAAAAAGATTCTTGCTTTAATTTCTTATGTTAGAATCACATCATTGTTCAGATCAGAACCTGGGCTGGAGTGGAAAAAAAAGAATCGGATTATCGATCATGTATGAGAGACACTATGTTACAGTCTAAGACTAGATTGCCAAACCCTGTTATTCTATACCTGAGAAACAATATATAGAGTGAGACTAGCTCAACAGAAAATTAAAAACAAAAACCAAAACAAAAATATATGCTCTAGGGCATTCTTAGGCATTTAATAGCCTTCTTAATTAATTGATACTCTTAACTAAATTTATATTTCATGAGAAAGTGTTATCTGAATACTGAAATAATTTAAGCTAAGCCTCACCAAAAATATTATGTTTTAACACATTTTGAGGAGGCAGCAGTATTAAAGAAGAAAAAAATAATTACTATGAAGAGAATCATCTGAATCAAATCTACTTCTATCTAAATTTAATAGCCCCCTTTTATTTTTATTTTTTTAAGTAGAAACAGGGTCTCATTCTTGTTCAGGCTGCTCTTGAACTGCTGACCTCAAGCAATCCTCCCGCCTTAGCTTCCCAGAATGCTAGGATTACAGGCATGAACCACCGAACCCAGCCAATAGCCCTCTTTTATTAATAAAATACAATTTGCCCAGTTAGTCTCTTCTTTCTTTGCTGTTCTATCCCAAACATCTTTCTGTTTTAATTTTAACTTAAGTTTCTGAATTTCTAAACATAGACCTGTTGACAATATCAGCTTGTTTAAATGCATTGTCAAGTATTATAAGACTTCCCTGTATGTCATTTCCATTCACAGAGGATTTTTTTCCCTCATATTGAATCCTTAAAAGAAGTGATCCTACAACTAAGTGAAATGCTGATTCAGTGGACATGAAATGACAGTCCCAAAGTGACATAGCTGTCACATTAGCACAAATATTAGCTAATAGAGGGCAAGGGAGTGGTTAATAGGAAGAATTGTTTCCAGATTTAATGACTTTGTACTGCCAATTTACTACGGCTAGAAGAAAATTAAACAGGGAGTGTTCAGTTAACTAAAATGCTATAAAGAGATAAAATAGAGGGAAAAATATCAAGTTTTAATTGGCTTACAGGGCAAGTTTTTTTAGAAAACTGTCAAAAAAAATTGCCACACTGACAGATTTTATTATAGTATATGACTGTGCCAATCACATGTAATGGAAAATAACATTATGTATCTGCTAAAATACGATGGGTAGCAGTTTATATCTTTGGAAACTTTAGTGTAAGAAATGTATTTTCCTGGAGACTGTGCTGAAAATGAGTATTTCATTTGAAA
>NW_012149174.1:580021-580540 GCF_000956105.1 Propithecus coquereli
TTCCAAACCTAATACCCATAAAAAAGGCTCAATTAAATTAATAGACCTATTCATTTTAATGGGAATATATTATACTGAGAATGACTTTATGAATTCATTAGGGATGAATGACTAACATCTGATTCTGTTCATTTCTTCTACTTCTAGTAATGCAATAAATATTTGGTGCTTACTGGGTGGTTTATAAGAAAAATAACATAAAATGTCTATTTCTCATACAAGTGGATAAAGCTTCAGTTTTGATTTCTATGTTACAAATGCAGTAAAATAAATTCTTTTGGCTACTTCTAAATTAGTCCAGTTATAATAATCTTGTCTTAGAGTTATTTGGAATGCATATACATATTACTATTTTTAGTAAAATTAAGAGTATAATATTGCACCATGATATTTTATTATGACCGCTATATTGCTTTATATATATACACACACACACACACACACACACATATATATGTATATACACACACTATGTTATTATTATCACTATATCATGATCACTAGACAATGCTTTCTCCA
>NW_012149174.1:581906-586227 GCF_000956105.1 Propithecus coquereli
TTTTTCTTTTTTATCTGACAGTAGTTAGTTACATGGACCTTATGGCTGAGCTGGATAATAAAGTAATGCTTGGACAAAGACGATAATTGGCCATACAGGTCATTTTGTTGTTTTTCCTTTATTTCCCAGCCCACTAGAAGTTAACCGGTCTTTTATTCATTATTTATTCATTTTTTCTGAATTACTTTTGTATAGTTTGAGTCAAAGTTATAAATGTGTCCATCACCCAGATAGTGTGCATTGTGCATGTTAGGTGTGAATTTACTCACCCCCCCCCGTCTCCCTCCCACCTGTCTGATTTTCATTGAATTTCACTACCGTATGTACACGAGTGTTGATCATTTAGTTCCGATTTCATAGTACATGTGGTATTTGTTTTTCCATTCTTGTCATACCACCCTGAACGTGCCCAATCTCGTCTTTCAGTAATTTATGGCATATATAAGACAATAACAATCATATCATAAACAGCAGAAGGACTTTCTTTCTAAGTATTTGGAGGACATAGCCCCAGGGAATTTTTAACTTTATGCAGTTTCTATGTTTGTAAATAGTAGAATAAATGTAGACCAAGAAATGCACTAGGGAAGGCCACTATTTCGTGTGTGTTTCTGTGTGTGTGCGTGCACTGAATCTTCATAAAATATTGCATTATAGAATGAAGTAATAACTTACCTCTCATTTCAAGCCTATGCATTTAAATTTTTGCATATTATATTTGATAAAAGTGAATGTAAAACATCTTTTGGAGATGGGATTATTAAAATTTGATGAGAAAAGTACTTCTAAAAATTTGCAATATTAGAGGCCCCATGAGTGAATAGGCATGCATTTTGAAGTTTGTTTAGTTTCTTCATCATGTCTTCAGCTTCTTCGTTAGACTGTTCTTTCCTATGAGATTCCATGTGCAGTACTGTATCCTGTGTTATATCTCTTCTCAGAAGGTCACATGTGGGTTAAGTAAGAATTTTCAAATCATCTTAAGGAAATGTTATGACTCCCTTCTTTAAAAGGGGATGGTGCTTTTATCCTTTTGAGAATAGAATGGATGTTAAGAATTGTTTTACATTTTAATTTCTGCTATGTAAACTCCCTCAACAAATTGTGTAATTTTGTTCTTGTTGCTATTGTGGTTTGTTTTTGGGGGGACACTGATAACTCTCACTTGGCCTCCAGCTTGTGGTGCACACATAACTGGGGCACGTCACTTACGGTACAGAGGCATGTAGAAGCCATAATTTTGTGATGGACCCCAAACTGGACAGAAAACTTTCTCCAGCCAGCCCCATGCTTACGCAACCACAATGCAGTTATTGCAGCTCATGAGTAGGACTCAGAGACTCTGAGACTTTCCTAACATGGGACAAAGACATCAAGCAGTCTTGTTTTTGTAAGATTTACCTCATTTCTCCTCCCTGGAAACCTGTTCTTGAGGGCCACTTGCCACACTGCAAATAGGTTTTCCCCTGGCGGGGAAAACGTTGCCACAAAACACCCCACCTTTTAGTGTCTAAAAGATGATAAAGAGAAGCAGCTTTAAAGACTTCTAGTGGAAAAAAAAATTAACTCTTTAGAGACAGGAACCTGTTGCTGAAGTGACCAGGAAAACTGTTAACCCTCTGGGAATTTGCAGATGCCTGTGGGTCTCACTGTGTTTTCTCACAGGCCACAGGGTAGGGCTGGAGCCCATCTTCCCTATCCCTGAGACACAGTGTTACTCTGGGTGATTTCTAGCATTAACGTGAGCAATTACTTCCAAAAATAGAAAAATTTGCCTTTTTCATCTTTGGCGTTTTCCTTTCTGAAATTTAAATTTCATATCATTTGAAAAATGGAAGTGACAGAGGAGAGAAAGATGAGCTTCCGCAGGAAAGAAATGCCTGACTACAAAGTATGTGAAATACCTCATGAAGACAGGAGCCCCTCCTGGCATTTTACCCTCTGCTTTATGTAAGCATTTATGGAAATATTACATAAGAATGTTTACCACATAAGTAGGTAACTAGAATTTGAGAAAACAGCACCTTGTAGAAGAGACTAGGTTTTTTTTTTTTTTTTTTTGCCCCATGAGTTTGAGCTGTTTTCTCATGGTTGCATTAGAGGTTGTGACTAACTTCTCTGATGACCTCTGAAACCAAGTTTAAGTTAGTGATGTCACTACCACCATGATTTTCAGTTATTCTAGGAAACCTCCAATCCGTGATGACTTCATGACATGCTGCTTTTCTCAACAATGTGTGGCTATTAGGATGCTGTCAGGGTGATGCAGGGGGAAGCTTTCCAGAGTTGCTCTGTTTGATATACCTGTGGTCCTTGTCCCTCTACTATCTCTCTCTCAGCAAGGAGCAGGCGGATAAGAAGCAACTACAAAGGGAATCTGATCATGAATTTTGAGTTGATGGAGTGATGATACCCCAGCAACACAGATGCTCTTTATAAAGCATCTGGGCACAATGTGTAGCTGATAGTCTCCTTCTGGGTTAAAGCCAAAGGCAACAAATCTATTTAATATCTTAGAGTTTTATAGATTTGTTCTGAAGAACTTCTCTTATATAAATGATGCCCTGAATGTGTTCTATGTTCACTTACCTCAGACTCATTTAAGCTTTAAATAGTGACTGTCTTTGATTACCGAACAATAGATAAAAACAAGAGCTGGAAATGTGTTTTGTAAAAATATATTTTTTTATACTGAGACCTGCCTAACGGTTTTCTCTTTCGACAGCATTTTGTATTTCTGCTTAGCTAGCAGGAGGATTCAGAACTTGCCCACTTTCTCCTTCAAATGCTGATTTAAGAAAAGTGAAGGTAGTTCCCCAGGGCATGCATTTTTTAGAGACTGTCAGGGACATATTTACACTTTGAATACAGACCTTTAAGCAAAATTTCTTCTAAAATTTATATAGG
The DNA here is from genome assembly GCF_000956105.1 of Propithecus coquereli. Classification (NCBI taxonomy): domain Eukaryota; kingdom Metazoa; phylum Chordata; class Mammalia; order Primates; family Indriidae; genus Propithecus; species Propithecus coquereli. The sequence goes on from NW_012149174.1 coordinate 584,814, forward strand.
ATTTTGGTATTCTTTTGTACTGCCCAATAATTTGAGTAAAATTTGAGTGCCTCTGCTGCTTCTAGAAAAACAGACAGTATTCAGTTTTAGAAAGGTTTTCCATGTCATTTTTCAAGAAATTGAAAAGGCAACCAGGATGTTTGAAGTTTGCCTTCTGGGGAAAATATTTAGTGCTACTAGTTTTCCCATAATGCAAATGTGAAATTACGTTGCAAGGAGAAAGACTTAGTCCTGGACAATCTATATAGAAGGAAGGAATTGAATCTATATGGAAAGCAGCATCTTAAAACTTTGGTAAATCTGATAAAGCACCTAATTACTAGAGCTCTGGAATCTCCTTGAAGATTTTAGACTGCTGGGCAGAGCAAGAGGGAGACTCCAGGAAGGCTAGAGAAATCTGATTGAAACTAAAATGAGATTAGTGCTATGATTCTTAGCCTTTGAAAATGTGAAGGACACTCATTAATATAAAAAAAAATCTTTATAGACTGTTATGCTTAGTATCCACACTTAGAAAAAAATTTTACTATGAACTCGATAATGCTTTTAAATGAATGTATTTTTCATTCATCACAATATTATTATATCCACTCACAAAATAGGAGTATGACCTTATAATTTCTCCAAGTCTCAGCAGTCTGTAGTTACAAATGAGCTTGTAGTAACAGTACAAAGTTGTGCTTCTTTGATTTATTCCCTTCGACTTATTCTACACACCCCAGGATCTAATTTCCTCATCTCACACAATCTATTTCTAGTCCAGGTACTTCTGAGAATTTCTGTGGATTTCTTACATTCAGGTACAAACAGTTCTCCCACTCTAGGTCCTCTCGTTAATATCTGTAAAGAAGCCACTTGGTGGTGACTGCCTGGTGCACTCCCTGCAATAACATCCAGATCCAGAGGTAGCAATAGCTTACTGGTTGGGATCACCAAGAGATGATGGTTGTGTTCGCTAGCGTGTAGCTGAGTAGATCAATGGTCAGCAGATTGTTTTCAGAGAGAGCATGACCTAGAGCTCTCCCCTAGTTCTAAATGAAACCTGGTCTTTATTGGTAGGCATTTGACTCTCATAGCCCTTTCAAATGGGACAGGTTATTCTCTCCTACTTGAGGAATGGCATTCTCCTGAGTTCCTAGTAGCTCTTTCTAGTAGTCTGACCAAATTGTTGGCCTCCCCCTCAGAAGCTCTGTGTGTGGGTATGTATGTGTATGTATGTGCGTGTCATCATGTTGTTTAAACAAATATTAATCTTACTGTTTAAAAGTACAATAAGCGAAGTGTTTTTTTGTTTTTTGGTTTTGTCTAGAATAAGTCTAATAATCCAGCTATGTAACTTAGGTTTTATTTCCGATATGTGGCTTTCTCCTGATTTCCTATATTGTCAAATTTGATATAGTATAAATTATATATA
>NW_012149174.1:586752-588051 GCF_000956105.1 Propithecus coquereli
AAATAATTAATCCTTTAATAATTTATATACTACATCGCTGAAGTTGTAAGAATCCAAGCTAAATTTGCATTGTTTAGTTAATTTATAAAGATAGCATACAAGATATTCTGATGGAAGCCAGCCAGCTCAGCATCCCTAATCTGTAAATTCAAAATCCAAAATGCTCCAATGAGGAATTCCTTTGAGCATCGTGTTTGTGCTCAAAAAGTTTTAGATTTGGGACCATTTGGATGTTTGTTTAGATTAGGGATACTAGACCTGTAATATCAAATAGTGCTAGTGTCTACCATAATGAGTAAGCATAATCTTCTGGCTTGTCAATTAGACCAACCTTCCAAGTGACCTACGGTATACTTTAAAATTATTTGTTATCTACTTTTTTGTTGTTGTTAAAAGTTCTGCATCCTTGAGATTCCTGCTTGTACTCACAACTACATTGTTTCTCAAACTTTATCTTTGTTTACATATGTGAAAGGATATGTTAACAGTTAAAAGAGAAGACTGAGATTTGGAACGTTGAACAGCTATCAGAAAAAAAATATCTCTCCTGTTGTTTCAGTATTATATTCACTTGGTCACTTTATTAAGGATGCTGTCACTTTTAAGTGGGGTTGTCTACTGCCTTGACCTCACTGTCATATGTTCTAGAAATAAGTAATTTCTCTTTGGTACTTGATTAATGATACATTATATCACTTATGGCATCTTATACTTCAATCTCAGCTCAGTATTTTATCTGATTTTTAAAAATCACTGTAAAATTTTGTGTCCTCAGTTGAAGCAGATGTAAAATTTTTACCTTAATCAAAATTTGATAGTGCACCAAGAAAGGGTACACTCCATCTCTCTTTATTGTCCTCCTTTGCCTTCAGGCAGGCCACTGCCTCCCATTAATTGAAGGCTTTGAGATTTGACACAACAGTATTGGCGCACGTCGAAGTTACTGTCATGCCAGGTTAAAGACCCATACCGCCACTTAGTTTGACATTGTCTTCCTTTTTAGATTGGTTTTACATCACCTCCGCTTCCCCTCAGCCACTACTCTCAAACATCATTCAGTTCCATTATTAGCTTTCCATTCTCTAGCTTGTGGACCTTGGGTAATTTTTCAGACTTTCCGAATTTTTAGGTTTCTATTTTTTAAATGGTGATAATAAACTGTATCACTGTACTTCACAAAAATGTCATTATGATGCAGTTGGACAAAATAGCTTGATGTACATAGGACATCATGGAGATAGTTTGTCATATACAATTACCTGTAAAATTATTATAACCTGGGCCGGGCGCAGTGGCTCA
>NW_012149174.1:590131-591861 GCF_000956105.1 Propithecus coquereli
TCAGTACAGTGATTATTCCTCAGAAAATAAAGTCACATTAAGGATAATTTCCATGGAAAAAATATTACCATTTTTTTTATTTTTTACCCTTTTTTTTGGTCTAAATAATTTAATGAAGGATTTTTTTCAATGAAATAATAATCTTGTATTGGCATATAAACCTACGGCAGAGTCTGTTTCTCTGTTTTAGGGTTCTAATTTATTATAAATATTGCTAAATTTGTTTAGACATATTGAAAATTTCATAAAAGACAATCAAAATATAAAAAAATTCTTTCCCCATTATATTTGTTCTAATATTGAATATATTCCAATAGACAAATGTTTGTTAAATATTAAAAATATCCTTTAAGTTAGGACAAATCTAGTAATGTTATGGAGAAAAGACATCAGTGCAATACTATACTTTAGAAGTAACCTTTTAGCAACAACTAAGGGCATAAAGTTCTAATTTTCCTCCAGTGAGCATTATTTCTAGCTGATTGTACATTTTAGATAGGGAATAGGTAAATATAATACCAAATAATTTATAATTTTGACTGTCCAAACAATCTTTCATAAATGTGTTTCTTCTTTTAAGTTAGTGGGTTTTTACAACTCAGGGGAAAACTCTACTTGTACTTAGTAAGTCTGACTCTTTTTCAAGATAAACATTAGAGTATTCCCATTGGTAGCCTAATGTCATCATCGATAGGGTATCTTTTAAAATGTTCACCAGTGATCTTTTTGTCTTTTGCATTCGCCAACAATTCTGAACATCTACAATACAATAAGTCATGTTCAAAATTATGATACTCATGCACTACTGAAATCTAAAGTGTGATGTAAGTTATCAATGATTAATGTATATTTAGTATGGAGGTGAAATGAAATGTATTTTATTGATTTTCTAGTTTTATCTCTCACTCCCTTCCTGTCTTCCTCTCTTACTATTTCTATATTCAAATCAATCTGCATGCTTGGGTGATAGCCTCTAGTAATGAAAATGTTAAATCAGAAGTCTTATTTTCAACTAGACCTCATGTCACACTGTGTACAAACCACAACTCAAAATGGGTTAAAGTCTTAAACATCTGACTTAAAACTGCAAAACTACTAGAGGAAAACATAGGGGAAAGTCTCCATGACAAAAATAGGCAAGGGAAATTACATAAAACTAAAAGCTTCAGCACAACCAAGACAATCACCTAAGTGAAGAGATGATCTATGAGATGGGAGAAAATATTTTCAAAATATATATCTGATAAGGGCTAATATCCAAAAGAGATAAGGAACTCAAGCCAATAATAAGTTTTTCTACATTTGAGGTAGGAAAAGTAGTTATTGAGGAATGTGAATATGATATTCCTCATACTGTCTTCAAGAAAAAGAAAGTGAAAAAATAAGCTATTAATTTGATGAAATAAAAAAAGGCAAAGCTAAATATCAAATTGTGAGCAACATCTCTCTAAGCTGCATTCTATTATTGTGTGTGTAAGTGTACACTTTTGAATGTATCTATAATCACAAGATTTAATTTATGGATCAGTGAGTTATGATATTTATAATTAATTTTAAAATGAGAATAATTTTATAACCTTCAGCATACATCACTAATCTCCATCCTTCATTCTAAATTTTTCTCATCTTTCAGGAGCCCACAAGCTTTTGTACACCAAAACCTCAAAGTTTTTCCCAAAACTCCAACCAACAGCACCTTTGTGCTCCATACCTGGGTAGCCAACAGTAGC
>NW_012149174.1:593101-594856 GCF_000956105.1 Propithecus coquereli
AAATTTGTTTAGACATATCGAAAATTTCATAAAAGACAATCAAAATATAAAAAAATTCTTTCCCCATTATATTTGTTCTAATATTGAATATATTCAAATAGACAAATGTTTGTTAAATATTAAAAATATCCTTTAACTTAGGACAAATCTAGTAATGTTATGGAGAAAAGACATCAGTGCAATACTATACTTTAGAAGTAACCTTTTAGCAACAACTAAGGGCATAAAGTTCTAATTTTCCTCCAGTGAGCATTATTTCTAGCTGATTGTACATTTTAGATAGGGAATAGGTAAATATAATACCAAATAATTTATAATTTTGACTGTCCAAACAATCTTTCATAAATGTGTTTCTTCTTTTAAGTTAGTGGGTTTTTACAACTCAGGGGAAAACTCTACTTGTACTTAGTAAGTCTGACTCTTTTTCAAGATAAACATTAGAGTATTCCCATTGGTAGCCTAATGTCATCATCGATAGGGTATCTTTTAAAATGTTCACCAGTGATCTTTTTGTCTTTTGCATTCGCCAACAATTCTGAACATCTACAATACAATAAGTCATGTTCAAAATTATGATACTCATGCACTACTGAAATCTAAAGTGTGATGTAAGTTATCAATGATTAATGTATATTTAGTATGGAGGTGAAATGAAATGTATTTTATTGATTTTCTAGTTTTCTCTCTCACTCCCTTCCTGTCTTCCTCTCTTACTATTTCTATATTCAAATCAATCTGCATGCTTGGGTGATAGCCTCTAGTAATGAAAATGTTAAATCAGAAGTCTTATTTTCAACTAGACCTCATGTCACACCGTGTACAAACCACAACTCAAAATGGGTTAAAGTCTTAAACATCTGACTTAAAACTGCAAAACTACTAGAGGAAAACATAGGGGAAAGTCTCCATGACAAAAATAGGCAAGGGAAATTACATAAAACTAAAAGCTTCAGCACAACCAAGACAATCACCTAAGTGAAGAGATGATCTATGAGATGGGAGAAAATATTTTCAAAATATATATCTGATAAGGGCTAATATCCAAAAGAGATAAGGAACTCAAGCCAATAATAAGAAAAAAATTAATTAAAAAATGGGCAGTGTATCTAAACAGATATTTCTCAAAAGAAAACATACAAATGACCAACAGAGGAAAAAAATTCTCAAAATCACTGTATCATTAGAAAAATGCAAATTAAAACTACAATGAGCTATCACCTCCCCCACACCTATTAGATTAACTATTATAAAGACAAAACATAACTGCTGGTGAGGAAGTGGAGAAAAGGGAATCCTTGTATACTGTTGAAAATGTAAATTAGTACAGCCATTAGGGAGAGCAGTACAGAGGTTCCTCAAAAAAAAATTACTATTATATGATCCAGCAATGCCACTATGGGGTAAATATCCAAAAGACATGCAATAAATATATATCTACACCCATATGTTCATTGCAGCATTGTTCACAGTCAAAATATGGAATCAACTTAAGTGTCCATAGATTAATGAGTGGATATAAAGAAAATATGGTATATATACACAATGTAATACCATTCAGCCTTACATAAGAAGAAAGTGCTATCATTTATGATAACATGGATGACCCTGGAGGATATTATGTTAAAAGAAATAAGCCTGGCACCAAAAGACAAATACTGCATGTACTCATATGTAAAATCCAAAAAAGCTGAACTCAAAAATAGAGGGTAGAATGGTGGTTACCAGGGACTGGGAAACAGGGAGGGAGGGCTTGGG
>NW_012149174.1:595406-607015 GCF_000956105.1 Propithecus coquereli
AGCATTACCAATTTTCATACCAAAATGTATTTATTGCCATATGTCATTTATTTTTTAAATAGTCTTTCGAGAGTACTTTTAGGTTCAGAGCAAAACTGAGTGGAAAGTACAGCCACTGCCCATACACTCACTGCCCTCCCCTCCCCTAAGGCTCTCCCACTATCAACATCCCCCACCAGAGTGATATATTTGTTGTAATAGATGAACCTACACTGGCACATCATTATCAGCCAAAGTCCATTTTTTACATTAGGATTCACTCTTGCTGGTGTACATTTTATGGGTTTTGATAAATGTACAGTGACATGTGCCCACCATTATAGTAACATACAGAATAATTAAAATGCCCTGAAAATCTTCTGTGCATAGCCTATTTATCCCTCACTGCTCCCAAGCCCTGACAATCACTCATCTTTTTATTCTCTCCAAAGTTTTGCCTCTTCCAGAATGTCATATAATTGGAATCATACTCTATGTAGCCTTTCATATTGGCTTCTTTCACTTAGTAATATACATTTATGTTTCCTCCATGTCTTTTCATGGCTTAATAGCCCATTCATTTTTAGTGCTGAATAATAGTCCATCATCTGATTGTATCACCGTTTACTTATCCATTCACCTAATGAAGGACATCTGGTTGTTTCCAAGTTTTGGCAATTATGAACAAAGTTGCTGTAAACATCCATGTGCAGATTATTCTCTGAACATAAGTAAATAATGGAAAGAATTCTCAAAAAAAGCTTAAGTCAATATCTGAGTTAAATTCCAAATTAAGAGTGGATGTTACTTCTGTAAGCTACTAGGGAAAACATACTTACACTGAAAGATTAGCCTGAGTCTTACTAAAAAATCTGTGATATACTAAGTCTTACCTTCAAAATATAGCCAGACCAAACAGACAGAAACCCAAGATATCAAAAGCAGAATACTAAGATAAGCTTACTTACTTCCTGTATGCCTGAATTAAAACTCTATGGTAAAATAACGCTAAAGAAGAGATCACAGTAAAATGATTTCTGAAACAAAGGATATAAATTTGTGAGTCTTCTGAATGTTGAGGGATGTGGGTTCTGGCCGGCAAGACATTTGCTTCAAAGTATTTTAATTCAATATTTTATCCAAACACTCTATCAAATGAATAAAACACATTACTACAATTTCAAAAACAACAAAAAGGTAGGCAAACTTGTTGATATTATACCAACTAGGCAAGAAAACTATATAAGAACATAAGAAAATCAGTGTTTTACACAAAATAAATACATTCACATGGCTCGCTTTTTCTTTTTTTAAGTTAGAGATACTTAAAGGAAACATCAAATTTACACATACCCGTGTGCCCTGTGTTCTTTTAAATTCCCATTTTACACTATGCTGTATGTGATAAAACTTATACATGGCTTTCTGAGCATTAATATATGAATTCTAGATTCCTATGGTCTGGTCCCTCTCCTCCTATCTCTAAATGATGCATGTTGCTATCTTCATTCATGTTTAGTTACTTGTCTATTTTCTCTACATTGCTTTGACTTTTTACTGTCCATAAACTTATGTCTTAAATTAAAAATTACTTATTCTTCACTACCAATATCACAAACCTCATCATGAGAAAATAGTTTCGGATTCTCTGGAGACATATCAAGTAAGTTTGTAAGTGAATTTCAAAATGATGCCAAGAATATGGATTATTTAAATTTTAGATTCATATAGCTTATAAAATGCTATTCTTAGCCATTATGAGTTGATATTTTACGGTGATATTCAAAGAATATATGACAAAATATGTATAAATCTTAAAAGCCATGCATAGTACACTCATACGTCAGCAAGTAAGAAAATGATAGTAATAACATATATGGTACCAATAATTTATGAGGAATGTATTGTATTTTTCTACTTTCCAATGAGGAACTGAGGCGGGCAGCTTTATAAATTGAGAACCTTAATTCTATACCAAGAAAAATAGCTTTCAAAAATGAAGACAAAAAAGAGACATTTTCAGACAAAGAAACCCTAACAGAATTCATTATCATCAGGCTACACAAAAAAGAAATATTAGAGGCAATTATTCAGGAAAAAGAAAAATAATATTAGTTGAAATACAGAAATGCAGGTGGAAATGAAGAACAAGGGAAAGGGGGACTAAATTATGTGGGTAGATACTTATGATATTTATGAAATGAAATGATAATTATGTTTTGTGGGATTCAAAATTTACAGAGAATTGCAATACTTGACATTAATAACATGTAGGTTGAACAGGGGGTTAATGATGTTAAAGTACTTTAGGACTTTTGCACTCTCAAGGAAGGGGTAGAAGTACTATTTGTATTGGACATTGGTAAGTCAAGGAGGTATTTTGTACTGGGGCAACTACAATAATAGTTGTAAAACAGTATAAAAATAGCAAGCTAAAAGGGGAGGGGGAGGAAAACAGAATAACAAAATACTATTTATAAGAGACACATCTAAAAAATTTTTCTAAAAAGTTGGACAAATGGTAGAGAAAGATTTGTTAAACAGAACACGAAGAATACAATAATGAAAAGAATTGATCAAATGCATTACATTAAAATTAAGAACTTCGTTCATCAAAAGAAACTACTAAGGGAGCAAAGGCAAACCTCAGAGCAGTGAAAGCTATTTGCAAATCCTATCACTGACAAAATGCTGCTATCTTGAATATTTAAATATATTTTATGAACAAAAATGATTTACAAATCGACAGGAAAATGGGAAAGATAATTCAATACATATAACACAAAGTACAATACCGACATGACTATTAGACACATGAAAAAATGTTTATATTTTATTGTCTGTTGTCAATTAAGCATTACCCACATCCACTGTTAAGTTTTCCTCTGTATCCCAAAAAGAGAAGCCAAGGATGACATTTCTTAGAATTTCCTTTTCCCTAAAGTTCTAGTTTAAGGTTTACCAGTAAAAAAACATTTGAAAAGTGGAAGAGAAGGCAAAGCCAGAAGATCAGAAGAGTGGAATGATATTTATTTACAGGGACTGTATGGGGAGCTCTTGATGACAAAAACTCTTAGGTATACACCCAACCAAACTCTACGCATGCATGTACCAAAAAACACATACAAGCACATTTATAGTAGCACTGCTCATAATGAAAATGACTCGTGTCCATCTACTCTGATTGATAAATATATTATGATTTATTCATAAAATGGAATACAACAGTGGCAATAAGTGAACTCCAGATGTATGTAACAAGTACTGGGTCTCAAGTAGATTTAAAACCAAACCCATTTAAAATTGGGAACCTCAGTGTATATATTCATGAATTGAGTGATAATCATCTAACATCCAATTACTTAGCAACTATATGTTCTAATGTATTATTATAAAATAGTAATAAATTTAAGATTTTTTAATTAATAGTACAAAAATTAAAATAGTGATTAAGGCTTTTCAGGTACCATACCAGCATCTTAGAAGGTGTTTCTGAGAGTTATTGGATAACTTAAAATTATTTTCATTAAATAAATATTTCCCTAATGGACACACTTTAAATACTGAAGACTCCCTTCCAAAAGGAGAAATTCCAAATTACTTCTCTGTGTCCTCTATTAAAACAGATACCCTTTAAAACAGACAAATCTAGCTTTTCTCAATTTGTCAGCCGTAGGGGAGTTACATTGTTCAAAAGGAAATAAGATGGATATTCTAAATAGAATGTTTTTGGATGCCTTTCATGAGACATCAGTGGCCCTTTAAAGAGAGTTTATCGATTCTTCAGGCAGCACCCGAGGCAGCCCAAGATCTATTGCTCTGTCACTTTAAAAGCGGCAGCAGATATGCCTCTTTTCCTAGGAGATCTTTCTCTTAAGACTCGAAAATTTCTACAAACCAATTGCATCTGTCATCTCCTGCTTGATCCAGTGAGTCCCAGAGGCCATGTCTGGGAATGGTTAAAAGATATATTTTTGCTCAAAACGCTTGTTGAAACAAATTCATTTTTAGGGAAGAGACTCTGTAAATGAAAACTAAGCATTAAAACCTGTAAACATCAATGAGAGGAGCTGTGACCAGGAAGGAGGCAGGCTTAGTGGGAATCTATGAAAGATAAAGCAGAATCATGGCCCTAGGTTACCAGGTATAGCATCTCAGAGATACAGCCAGTATCTTCGTGGATACTTGTAGGAAAGTGAAGCTCATTATTTCTTAAGGAAATATATTTCATTCAGGACCTTTGCACTTGCTGCCTCCTCTGCCTGAACTGCTCCTACACCAAATATTCCTATGGTTGGTTTTCTCCCTCATTTCTCTCCAGAGAGACTTTCCTTAGGCCTCCTATCTAATAAAACACCCCTGATAACTCCCCATGCCCTTCCCCCACTTCATTTTGGCTTCTAGCACTTACTACTATCTAACATTATATTAACTATTTAATTATGTTTTATAAGTCTTCCTTCCTCTTTGGAATGTTAGCATGAGCTTTGTTTCTGCTCTTTACCATCAAATTCCAATCATCCAGAGTAGTGCATGGCACTCAATACATTTTAAACTTATGAATAAATAAATAACAAATGTATGAATGGAGCTTATGACTCATCTTCTTAAAAATCCTATTGTCTTCTAGCTCTAGTTCTCTCACAAGGAAGCTCCATCTGCCTTCTAGTATCTTTACACAGCCGTCTTTGCAACCTACAGGGCTACTCTGGATCACTTACCATTTCCTAAGATACTTTGATATCTTTCCTTAAAATGATTTTCTTCCCAGAAACATCTACACCCTTTCTCTACTTAGTAAAATTCTACTCATTTATCAAGATTTACCTACACTATCATCTCCTTTGCTAAGTTTTTCTGGCAAAAGTTTATCTTCAGTTAGTAACAAATACAGTTTTAATTATACAAACCTGGGTGCAAAAAAAAATTCTTTGTTTTTTTAATGATATTTAATTTGTTGCAAGTCTACTTTTGGCTGGGTGTCTTAGTCAGTTTTGTGTTGTTATAACAGAATACCACAGTCTGGGTAATTTGTAAAGAAAAAAAAAATATTGTTCACAGTTCTAGAGTCTGGGAAGTCCAATTATCAAGGTGCTAGCATTCCGTGAGGGCCTTCTTGCTACGTCATCCCATAGCAGACGGTGAAGGGGCAAAAGAACATGCAAGAGAGGGCAGAGGAAGCTGAATTCATCTTTTTATCAGGAAGCTATTCCCATGATAATTAAACCACTTCTGCAATAACGACATGAATGCACTCATGAGGCAAAGCCCTCATAACCTAATCACCTGTTACATGTCCCACCTCTTAACATTGTTGCATTAGGGATTAAATTTCCAACATATGGACTTTGGGGGACCTATTCAAACCATAGCATCAGGCTAGTGGGATATTCATTCTCAATCATTATTGGGGTTTTCTAAGGATTGTAAAGGAGGGCCTTGGCATCTTACAAAGTCCATGTCATTTATGGAAGTGCTCTATAGTCTTCAGACCTTGCTTATCTCTGCCAGCATGCTCATTGTCTAACCTGGATTTCTCCCAGAAGGGAGCAACACCTGGGCTTCCAGGTTGTCAGGCCCACACCTGCAGTTCTGGGTTGGTTAGGTGTCTGCATCTCCAACGTGGGAAGAAATCTCACATCTAGTAACCCGTATGTAAGTGGGGCCTAGTTATCTACTCTGAGTAGAACCCCAATCCCAGAAATCCATTATTTCTGCCATTCTCATCCCTATTCTTAGTCTCAGAGATTTTTCAGATATTTCACTTTTACTCAGGAGTGGCCCCAAACTCTAATACTCACATCTATCTTTTCCTCTGTCTAGGACATTCAAATCCATTCTCATTAACTAGCCAAATCAAAGCCAATAGGGAGGAAAGACCACAAAAGGGCCAGGATACCTTCTTGAGATATGAGAGGAGCTATATAAAGCAGTAAAAACAAAATGCAGATTAACATCTCAAAAAATTATCCTTGCTACCCAGTGCTAAATCAAAGTGAATTTTTACAAAGTCAGTTACTTCTAGATCCACAAGTAGAGGCAGAAAAATCACTTAGAGGTAAATCTTATTTTTATAGCACCATTCTACTTCAGCACAAATATGAGGCAAGTGAGAAGCACCCATAATCATTGAATGCTGCCCCTTCCTGCAACATTGGCATGGTTGTGTAATCATGATACTTCACTGGGGAGTGGGTAAGAAAATTTGTACAAGGAACAAAGTGAAATATTGAGAAGGAAGTACCTGAGAACTCAGTTACTTCTGCAGGAAATTCACAATTACAGAGATTTTGTGGGACAAAGTGACCCTGACTAATTTATGCTGTCAGGTTAGGATTAAAAATTCTCAGAGATCAATAACCAGGAGGGAGAAAGGAATCTATGCTAATGACCAGGCACAACAGCACAGCAGCCAGGCATTTCTTGGGAGAAAGGCAGTGCCAAGTGCACATGGAGATGACCCCGTCAGCTGGAAAACAGTGGCTGAGCTTGAAGATGAGCAAAGTTCTCTCGCCTTGAATTTCAAGGATGGGTGCATGGCTGAAGTTTGTGAAAATGCTTCTTTCAGCAAGGCATTGCCAGGGTACAGACAACCATTCATCAGACTCTAAAGGAACAATGTTTAACAGTAACATCAAGCTTTAGCCACCAAAGAAAGGTAATCAGACACAGCTTTTGCCTACATAAACTTCATGATGAAAAATCAGAAGGAATAAATGCACGTGGGGACTTGCATAATTAATTGGAAAAATTATAAACGTATGACTGTATCTGTTCCCCAAATGATGAAGCAGATGAAACTATTTAGACATGTCTAAACAGACTGAATTCCTTGTATATCTAGCTTGCATTTTCTTTTTCTTTGTAATCCTAATATGAAAAAAAGTTCAATAAATTTATTGAAAGAATTGGATATTTTCCATTTTAACACTATATAAAAGACAGAATATTTATGTCACTTTATCTTATTTGTTCAATGTCCTGTTCATATTCATTGTTGAGACTTTTTAAAACCTATTCATTCCAGGAACCAAACCCTAGACACTCTATTAAGTTTTCTTTTCTCCCACCCCTTATTACCTTGCCTCTTCTAATTCTAAAATCCTGGTCCAACTCAGCAAAAGTACAAGAGTACATACAGTTCAGGTTTTTTTCTTTTTTTCTTTTTCCATATTATTAGTATATCACCTTTAAAAATCAGATTATTTGGGTTTCATTAAAATATTCATATGCAGAGCTAACTGGGTTTTCTGTTGAATATTTAGAAAACAAACTATGTTTTACTTAAATTGTGTCAGTAATTAAGGATGGAAAACAATGTTTAGTTCTAGAAGAGTTCTCTGTGTTAGCCTCCAATTCAGTTCTCCTCTCACATGAGTTAAAGCAGATTTGGAGGAACTGAGTCCCCACAGACATTGCTCATCCACCAGCCCCTGGAAGCACTCATTTGTGTTCTACTTTGAGGAATCATTTATGAGCAGCCTACTCAGAGCAAAGCATCAGTCCTCTCTCATTGCCTCAGATGCATCGATCTTTGGGGAGAGAATGACACAATTGTGAACACAAGGTAAGCAGGCTGTAAAGTGGAAATACATCACCCCCATGAAACACACACAGCAACACACAGGCACCATGTGGGATCTCTATAAATCAGGAAGAAAATTCTTTACCAGCCTCTTCCTACCTGTCAATATCTATCACCCAAAGAACCAGAAAAGCCTTAGGCAAGCAACAATTACTTCAGACTCAGCAGGCTGGCAGGTTCGCTGACACCCACCACTGAAACTGATTCCATCCGAATATTATGAATGTCTTCCTTCCAAACTACCTGATAGAAGTGTTTATCTTTCACCATCTCTCTGCTCAGATATAGAATGAAAAATGGTCCAAGTTTTAAGCTACTCTTTGGTACGAATAAGCCTGTTTAAGGTCCTCTCAGAGGAAGGACTGGCTAAAGGTGCAATGATTTAGCCTGACATAATTTCACAAATAATAAGAAAATGACCTAGGGTTCATGAAATCAGAAGACCCACTTGCTATATTCTGAGGTCAAACTTCTCATTAATTTTCCTTCAGGACTCAGTATTTCTCAGATCCCACGGAATCTGTTGGCTATCACCAAACTCATGTCAACTCAATAATTTGGGAGCTATCTGGACTTATTATATCACCTATTACATTATGCCTTTCAAGGAAATTGAGCATAACATTCTGATTAATGTCAACTGATTAACAAATAAACACATTTGCTATTGTCACCTTTTTCACAGGTATCTCCTACATTTTCTTACTTATACCTGGCTTTCCCCTGCTGACACCATGTCATTTACCAGTTGACTTGAAAGCAGGACTGCCTGTTTTTCTATAGCACAAATACCACATTTAGGCTTTGGTGAGATAGAAAAATCAACTGTCTCTTTTCTCAAGTTTATCACTTTCACCCCATTGCTCTTTCACTTCCATAAAAAAAGTACTTTTGATGCTTCTGTCTACAGATACTACTCTATTCAGGGTATCTTCTTGACTGATTGCTATCTCACATTTATCCAAGACACAGAAACTGACTCAGTCATCCTCCTCCTGCCATTAATTCCAGGTGGTATTAATGCCCTATGGGCATAATTTATTCAATAATTTAGCAGTTCCTTGGTCTCCTAAACACCAGTGATATTCTCCACATTCTAAGTCATCCCCTCACAAGGCTTCAAAACCCGGACATTTTTCCTCACCCAATCCATTCTCTCTTAAATTTTAACCTGAAGTATTTCCTTTCAAACCATAAATTGGCATGGGGTCAAGGCAAACAGGAAAGAAGAATACTTACTTTTCCTGAGGGAATGGGGGGACAGGTAGCCTGCAGGAGATGATCTCTAAAATTAGCACTAAGGAAAAAATAGCTAACGCCTGGCCTGGAAGATGATAGGAAAGCTGGGATGGGATGGGATGAGAAAAGACAGCAAGTGTGAAAGAGAGAATTGCAGTCAATGCACACATCATGAATAATGGGAAGGAGATGAGGAAGAGATTGGCGGGGGACTGATCATGAGATGTTTGGTAAGGCTGGGAAGGATAAGAAATGAAGATCAAAGGAGACAGAGTAAGGATCTGATCATATCTCATGCTAAGGAATTTTGATCTTATTTATCGGCAGTACAGAACTATTGAAAGTTGTTACATGGTAAACCTGTTTCCATACTCACAAGCCATTTCTGGCCCCAAATGTGTGGGTTTTCCACATCAAGTATTTCTTCAATTCTCTGCAGAAACTAACTGGCTGTCATATATTAATAATTAATTTAATTCTGAAACTAACTACCAAGATTTAGCACAGAGCCCACAGGTAAAGGGTTCAGTCCCACAGGATTGCTCCCCACCTTGATTGCAAGTAGTGGGTTCCCAGGTACCTACACTTCTATTTGACCTGGAGCAAATCAGGGGTTCCCACAACCCCATCATGATGTTTAATAATTTGTTATAATGCTGCACAGAATTCAGGGCAACACTTTACTTACCATTACCAGTTTATTATACATGATATTGTTTATGATACAGACGAATAGTCAGATGAAGAGGTACATAGGGAGAGATCTGAAAGTACCCCTAGCACAGGAGCTTCTGTTCCCATGGAGTTTGGGTGCCCTCTGGGAACAGGGTATGTTCACTAACCCAGGAGCTCCCTGAACCTCATCATTTAGGGTTTTTATGGGGCTCCCCTACAGAGGCATTACTGATTATATCATTGACCATTAGTGATTGAACTCAATCTCCAGCCACTCTCCCCTTCCCAGAAGTCAGGACATAGGGTTAGAAGTTTCAACCTTCTAATCACACGGTTGACTCCTCTGGCAACCAACTCCCATCCCAAAGATATCTAGGTTCTGCCCTCACGTGCTCCAACCAAGAGTCACTCATTCTATAAACTCGAGTATGGTGGAAAAGGGCTTATTATGAATAACAATATCACCCCTATCACTTAGGAAATTACAAGGGTTTCAGGCACTCTGTCTCCAGAGGTGGAGACCAAATATATTTTTGTTATTATGTCACAGGTGTTAAGCAGAAAAATGAAATGTTCAGATATTCTGGGTGGTAATACACAGTTTGAATGAGAACATTCATGTTTTTCTTCAGTTCTGAAAAATTTATGAGCCTTGATAGTTTTGAATATTTTATCCTCCCTCCCTAATCTCTTTTTCTCTATTTCTTAAATTTCTATTAATCATGTGTATTAGACATATTTGGAAATTTCTTTCCTGTGTCTCAATTTATCTTTTATATTTTCCATCTCCATATTTTTCTGTGCTGATTCTCAGTCATTTCCTCAAATATATCTTCAAATTCACTATTTTTCTTTGATTGTATGCAGTCTGCTGTTTAACCCATCTTTGAGTTTAATTTCATTGACTATACTTTTCGTTTCTATAAATACCAATTGGCTACCTTCACTTTTGCTTGTTTACTTTCATAAGGTTCTTTCATTGTTATGTGAAATATATTATTTCTTTTACTTCTGTAACAATCTAAACATATTCATTTTAATTTCTCTGCATCTTCAGTTCCTAGGGTATAATTTTCTGCTTTTTTTTTCTGATGCTTTCTCATGGCATTCAATTTCCTTGTGTTCTATATGATCTTTTTTTTTTTTTCAGGCCTATTTTCAGAATAAAATATCTGTCTATGCTAAGCATGGACATGGTTTTGCCATGGTATAAGTAGTTTAGCCTTCAATATGGGGTGACTTGTTTTATATATTTCACTGGAGTCTTTTGAGATTCTACTTTTTTTTATTCTTTTTTTCCTTTTAGTTTCTTAAGTCTAAGATTTGTGGAAGAATTTAAGGCCCATATCTACAAATGGTGCTGTTTAGAGACTCTGGTATATCACAAGTGGAGTCTTACAACTCAGGGTGAGGACAGATGGCCTACTTTGATGTGTTGACCTTCAGAGAGTGCTATGATTTGAATGTATATGTCACTCCAAAATTCTTATGTTGGAATTTAAACCCCAAGGTGATGATATTAAGAGGTGGGGCCTTTGGGAAGTGATTAGGCCATGAGGGCTATGCCAGTAAGAATGGAATTAGTGACCTTATAAAGCAGGCTTCAGAGAAATGCCTGGCCCTCCCACCTCTTCTGCCATGTGAGGACACAACACTCAGCCCCTTTTGCCATTCTGCCTTTTTCCATATAAGGATGCAGCAACAAGGTGACATCTTGGAAGCAGAGAGCAGGCCTTACCAGACACCAGATGTGCTGGTGGGGCTTTGATCCTGGACTTCCCGGCCTCCAGAACTATAAGGAATAAATTTCTGTTCTTATAAATTACAGAGGCTCAGATATTTTGTTACAGCATCAGGAACAGGAAAAGACAGACAGCCATACTATTTTGGCTCCTGAGGACTGGTTCCAACACCTTTCCCTCCTGTGTGACCCTATTCTTCTATAGCCTCCACTTTTCTACCACAATTTCCATTTTTACATCAATGCGGCCCCCAATTTTTTAAAAAATCTGGGCTTATAGATAAGAAAGCTTAGTATCAGTGTGTCCATGTATTTAAATTAAAACATAATACACGTGTATATGTATATATTTCTAACTAGAATTCTCCCTAAAATATCATTATTTTTGTT